>NW_007729797.1:189034-204499 GCF_000696425.1 Galeopterus variegatus | reverse complement strand
TATGGAAATGGTATAACAAAAGGTAAAGTTTCCTGTAAAACTGCTGTGCATTAGATGATTACTTTTTCTCCAAACCTGTGCTGTGTGGCTCTTCCCAGGGTACACAAGCAGATACTCTTTCCCTATTCATATAAGGAGTTTATATATTGGTGTAGGTTTTTAAAAAATTGTTGTTGTTAAAACAATTAACTTCACCAACTAACTTCAGCACCAAACTAATTAACTAATTAACATGTCACTAACTTCAGCACCAAAGTCTTTGCAGTGTGGTATGGTGGTGAGGAAGAAGCCTGAACAGCAATCTTTCCAAGGGCCATGAATGAAAATTGTAAGGCAATGTGCTAGTTCATAGGAGTATAGAAATCAACCAACTGGACCTATTTATTTCTGTAGTACTATAAAGAGCTTTCATGGGTGAAATAATTGAACAATTACATCTCGGTATGATACAGATGCTACAAGAGAACACGGGAGGGATACGTAACTGAGATAAAGAGCTTATGAAACCCTTATGAGAACAGATGCTTGGACGGAGTTTTAAAGAAATCAGATAGGCAGACAAAAAGGGGATGGGCATTCCTGACAGTGTTAGAGCGTGAGGATAAGTGCCAGGGAACATCTAGGACACATGGCATGTAGTTTAGCATATTGGCACAGATTGAGGTTGGAAGATCTGAGTTTGGCACCATTGGCTGGGTTCAAATCCCAAGGAATCTTTGGTGCCAAGTTAGGAAATTGGATATTATCTTTTGATATCTAGGAGACATGATCAGATTTGCATTCTCTAGAAAATTTTATTAACACTGTTGAGGATGATTTGGAGGAAGATTATAACAGAAGGCAAGGGGATTTGGTATAAGTTTACTGCAGTTTTTTAAAGTAAGAAATGATGCAAGTGTGAATGAAATCGGTAAAGAGGGAAAATAAAGAGATTTACTGATTAATTGGATATTAAGTATAAGGGAAGAGTCAAAGATAAATTTGGTTTCATAGTTCAGAAAACAATGTAGAGCAATGCCAGTTATCAATAACACAGATAGAAGGAGAATATCAGGATGAAGTAGGGTGGGGGGACTGATGGATTTGGTTTGGGACCTGTTCAATTTGAAGAACAAATGCATGTTTACCTGGAGATGTTCAGTAGGCAGCTGAAGGTATGTCTGGAGATCCAAAGAAAGGTATCCATTTGGTGCAAGTTGAAAAATATGAAAGGATTTGATTACTCAGAAAATGTTGCAATTTAAAAAAAAAAAAAGAAAAAAATTTAAGAAGGAACCACACAGAACAACTCTTAAGGGTTAGTTTGACGGAGAGCCTAAGAGCAAAATAAGATTGGTCACACAAAGTAAAAAGAAATGAATTGGGAGAGTTCATTCTAAAGACATTGTCAAAGACAGAAAACAAGTAGCAACATTGATTTTATTCAGGCTGTTGCAATAGAGAGAGCATTCCAGATCTGAAGATCAAGGTGGGTATGCCTTAGACTTTTATAGGGAGTTAGAAGGTGTATGTGTGGTCTCAAAGGAGATTAGGGGGCAGTAAAATTGTACTCATAAAGTGCAACATCACTGAGATTAAGAAAGAAAAAAGGTTTAAGAATCAGTGGTTATTTATCAGTTAAATCAATTTGAATTAGGACAGAAAAATTATCTCTCCAATTAGGAAATTAACAGTAAAGTTGGGATGAGTTGTTTCATAAAATGGTAAGCACACAAGTCAGATTACATGTGATGTGTAAAACTGGTGATATGTGAACAATCAGACACTTGTTTTCTCATAAATTTCTTCATAAATTGTTAAGAAGGGATAGAGCAGTTAGTAAATATATCAGAATCAATGGAATATATTGCCATGTTTTGTAGGCAGAAGAGAAGTTGTAGGTGGTAAGGAAGAGATTAAAAATGCTATTGTCACAAATTTCAAATTTTTCAATACAGAATTCTCTGTAGGTAAGTTAAGATGTGAAAGGTATGGTTAGGACAATGAAAGGACCTGGGGAAATAGACTAATGTAATACACATCTAAAACAATAGTAACCTCTTTTGAGGAGATTAATTGATGTGTATTCCTCACAGATCACAAAGTAGATTAGGATCTTGGTAGGTGGAACCGATGTTGAAGGGGTATTGAGGTGATAAAACAGGAAAATGATGAACTCTGTGAGTTAGTGAGGACATTTAATAGCTTAGAGACAGAGTTTCAGTATATATGCCTGTACCTAAATCTCAGAGATATTCCTCCCATCTCAAGTACTAATGTTTAATATGTCCCATTGTCATAGCATGTGGAACACAAAGTGCTCAGAATAGAGAAAGCTGCAGGTGACCATGTACATAGACAGTGAAACATCCACTGGGTTCTAAGTGCTTAGTGGCAAATATTTGGCAAACATAGTGAAATTACAAATGTCCCCAGGAAGACTCAGTTCTCAAAGTGAACTCTGAGAAATTACACATCTAGGGAGAGATTTTTATGATGAGGGAGAGTTCGGATAGAACAGAGTGCCGGAGTGCTATCTTAGTCCACATAGGGATCTTTACATCAGCACTATGATATGTGATTTGAGCAGAAATATAAATATATGTTACTGATATTATATAAGAAAGCTTTTATTAATTTTAAACTACACTTAAGGATTGCTAAATTCTTAGCTAAAAAGTGGTCAAAAACATAATCACAGGTCTGATCTTCTTTGGAATTCTTTTAATCTTATATTGTTGAAATTTTATTATCCATTATGTTCTGTGTGTCCTATTTTATTTGCTTGTTTCTTATGGCTAAGTGTTTGTTTGTGCCAGGCTATGCTTTGACTGGGACAGGGCTTTTATTAATATTGATAGGAAATCAAAGAATCTCAAAGAGAAAATGTTAGGCAGATGATTTTTTCATCTTTGATGAAAAATATGTCCATATCCACTTATATGCTGCTGTTAGGACTATAAATTGTTTTAATGCTCTTGGAAAGGAATCTGGTGATAAAACCATTTTTAAAATGCATCATACTATATGTAACCTTCCACAATTTCCTTTTTTCACTCGGTATAATGTTTCTAATATCCACTTATGTTCTATGTGTGGTTCTGGTTCATTAATTTTCTCTATTGCACAATATCATACTGTGTGAATATTTCAAATATATTTATTCATTTTCTTGCAAAAAAATTAAAATCATAAAATAAAAAAGTCATCCTTTTTGACAAGGGATTCTGAGTCTATATATTTATCCTAAAGAAATAACTTGAAGTTATGCAAGAAAAAACAGCTTTGTTTTCAAACATGTTTACTGAAGAGATAAAAATTAAACATAACCCCAACTTGTAACTATCGGGACATGAAGTCTATGTAGTTGATTGAATAGTGTGCAGATATTAAACTAATATATACAATTAGTTTCATAACATGGTAAATTGTTAGTGTTCCATGGAAGGAGGAAAGACTATTTTACACATATATGATCACAATTATATAAAAGCGACAAAATGACAAGAAAGAAATATAAGAAAACGTTAACTGTAGGTGTCTTCTCCATAAGATTATGAGGTTTCTGCCATTCTTCTACATTTATGTATTTTCCACATTTTCTACACTATGCATGTATTATTATACAAACATAAAGCTACATTTTATTTTTCAAATAATAATATACTGAATGTCCCTCATTGATCCCAGGTGACGGCACATGAGAAGAACCTGAGAACTGCTGTTGTTGACAAGCAATTGTTGGTCTAAGCATAAGCTGATTATGGCACCTGAGATGCCAATCATTAGAACCATTCTCTTGGATTTCTGGGATCCAAACATTGTTGATAAAATGCAAATGCATTATGTTGATCCATAGTACATAGAGCCATTACTTCCTATGAAGTTGTCAGGTCTGATATCACTGTTTATTTTGACTAATCTCCACAGAGGAAAGCCCAAGAGAAATAGTCAAGAAAAAGGTGTTCTTTAATGGACAGGGGAGAAAAGAAATTTCTGAAGCATGGGAGCTGGGTTAGGAAACCCAGTTAGGAGACGTATTTACTACATTAAGTCTCAGATACAATTAGTTGTAAAATGTGCTATTACTTAATGTACCACTGCAAAATTTGAAATGCTGCCAATTAAACCACAACACAATGCCACTCGTAAGTTGGAATTTGTATTTTTAAAAAAGCTATAGTGAATTTATTTCTTTACACATAGATTTTATCATATATCCCTCATGCACATATATAAAAAAGGAAGCAAATCAACTTTTTACAATGTTTCTAACATTACTTTCAGAGTCCAACTCTTTTGAATAATTTTCCAACTTAGAGCCATTTACGTCTGTTTTTGTACCCAATATTATCAAATAAATTGGCAATGGAATTTTCTTCCAAGCTTTCCTAGTTTAGATACTGTCACCTTTTTGATCATACCAGAAGATGACACATAATCTTATGTGATTATGTGAGGCACATAATCCATCTTCAAGTGGTTCTAAAATGTTTTGTAGACAGGAACACTGAAAGAGTATTATTGTCTAATTAGGAATAACAACCAAGTTCACATATGCGATGGCAACTAAACCATGACTACTGCCGTGCTAGCAGTGATCAGAAGTTCCTACACTGGTAAAACACATCCTAATTTCACAAAATTAATTTTTTTTAAAGTATCTCAGATTCTATGAAATAAGGTGACAATATTTAGGATAGCAGAAGAGCAAAGTTTGAGTGGACCCTGGGAGATGGGGTTATGGGCAGGGGATAGTTTGGCAGTGGAAGTGGGTTTGAAAAGGAAGAGCCAGATGGCCATTAATGACAAATTTGCATACTTAACTTTCCCAAGTAGGCCATGCTGTTATTATCATTTCCATTTTATAGTAGAGAAATACGCCTAGTGTTTTATATATAGTAAATAATTGACAGAACCAGAATTTAAATCTTCTGATTTCTGAAAAAAAAAAAAAAAATCTGTTACTCTAGCATCATTACATATCCATTAAAAAGGATATAAAATGAATTAGATATACATACTTAATAAAAGAGATATGTTATTGGCTACACATATATGGTAATAATTAAAAGGGTAGTATGTGAGTTCTTCAAAAAGTTCATAGAAAGATTCGTATTATCTTTAAATTCCATTTTCCACATGATTTTTGAAGTACCCTCATATACAACAATAACAATATTTAATAAAAGGTATAAAATAAATTAAACTTGATATTAATGTTTAATTACATATTTAAAAATAAGTAAGACAGATGTTAATTATACCTCTTTTGGTTACTCTAAAGGCACAGTTCAAAATGCAAAGCCAATGCATACATTTTACATTAATACCTGAAAGATGTATGCATTTTATCAGGTCACTGTATAGGTCCTCTCTTTTTCTCTCTTTCATCTTTTCTTTATTATTTTCTTACTCTTTTTAATTGCATTCTTCTAGGTTTATTTCTTTCCCACTAGTTTTACTTCTTGGCCTTTTTTCTTTCTGGATTGGTGGAGGGCTCTTTAGCCAATACCATCCTACAAATTAAATTCAAGGCTAAAAACTTTGCTGATTATTAAATTACATGCCAATTTCACTTTTGAATTCTCTCTAAATGTATTGTCTTATATGATCTCGATATAATGACTTCCTGTTTGCAATTTAAGCATTTGCTTAAATTTTGATTTAAACATGATATATCTCTGTCTACACCATCATTACTTTACTGTCATTATCATTTTTTGAGAAGTACTCTTTTTTGTCCAACTCCATTGATGCATACTTGACAAATAAAAATTGTGTATACTTAAAATACACAACCTTAATACATTTTTATACAGGTATGCATTGTGAAATGATTACCATGATCAAGCTAATTAACATATCTATCATCTCAATTATAATTTTGTGTCTGTGTGTATGTGGTGAGAACAATTAAGGTCAACTCTTTTATCAGATTTCAAATATACAATACAGTACTATTAAACCTTAGTCACCATACTGTGCATTAGATTTCCAGAATATATTTATCCCACATAACTAAACCTTTGTATCCTTTGACCAACCGTTCTCTATATATCATTTATGAGTCTTTGAAATTTCTCTTGAAGTATGATAAAATTAATGAAAAGACATTACACCTACAATTAAATATACAATTCTTTACCCTACAGGTGTAAATCTCTTAATATTCACCTTTTACCCCCCAAAAATGCAATATCATAATGAAGCAGAAATAGTACTAAGTTGCTTTGAGCCTAAGATAAAAATAATAAGAATGGGCCATACCTTTAAAAATGGAATGATGGTGTTCTTTTGTTTGTTGTTAACTCTATTGATTTATCTATATTATTCTGCTTTCCTTCCTAGAAGTCGGCAGAAAAAGAACATTTGTGTAGCTATTTGTAAGATTAATAAAGCAAAGCTTGTTATTTGTAATCATGGTCCTTGCTGGCTACCAGATAATACTGCAGTAGCTTATACAATTCAGCAACCATGAGTGATGCTAGTAGAATATTTAATAAAGAAAGTCATATTTAGGATGCACTGTATTTTCCTTCTTCCTGACAATATAAATTGGATTATCCTGAGCAATTACATATTTACACAAGAAGAAAACAAGAATTCCCTTGACAAGGAAGTTAAAGATGATGATAGTTAAAACCTGCAATGCTGACATGTGTTATTTTTTCCTGGCTGTAATTTGCTCAAGTGTTTTTATCAGGCAAGGGCATCTACAATACATTTTAAGTTGAAGGATTAACAAGATGTGCAAACAATAGGATTGTGAAACTCTGTGACGATGAGAACTAAAAACACACATCACTAGTGTATAAGGAAAAATAAGTATAAAGAAAAAAGACAAATAAAATATATTTTTATTTTTTGATATTAATATCGTATGATTTTTATATTTTTCTAAGACTTGAAATAAATGGAATCACTAAATAAAAGAATTAAGAATTTGGGATTAGAGACAAACATGCTGGCTTATGAAAAGTTACCACTCTGAAACAACCTCTCTGAAAACGTGAATATTTCTATTCTCAAGAACTTGCAAAATTTACAGATATTAATCAAAAAAGACCTCCACGAAACTCTGCTAGATGCTGCCTTCTTAGCACAGATACAAAAGCAAAGTTTGGTTTGCTAAGTTTGCTAAGAAATATAGTAGTCAGGGTAATTAGGTTTCCTTTTTAACTTCAGCATACATTTCATTTTGAAATCTTCTCTGTGAATTAGTATTTGAGCTTCTGCAGAATATAAATGATCCTGCTTTTTACAGTGCATCAATGTATTTTCCTCACAGCTGACTCTATCTAAGCCCAAAACTGCAAGAACTGGTGATGATTTCAAAGTCATTTTTTAGAAAAGCTTTGTTAAAAACTCCTACTGATAAAAAATAACAATACAAAAACCAATCTGAGGGGTTTCCTGAGTTGACTTCTCTGGTCAGTTAGAAATGTAAATATTTTTTGAGGACACAGCACAGCCTCAGCATTCTCTTCCTTTTTGTGAGCATCTTAGTTTCATCATGTAATCAGTCTTGCTTAAGCTCTTCCACCTCACTTAGAATAACTTGTTAAGTCATCAACAGAGACAAGCATAAAGAATTCATCATTAAATACTAATAAAATGCAAAGCTCACTTCAATGTCAACTCCTACTTTGACCCAGAATTTTCTTTAGATACACCCAAATAGTTGGCAAACTGATAACCTGATAATTAATATTCAAACTAATCAAAATTCATTTTTAAGAATGTAGGTTCTGTCACCATAAGAAGAGAAAGTCTGGGAATTTGGGGTGGTGTAAAAGTCCTTTCAATCCAAGTTTTCCATCACCTTGTCCCTAAAAAGAACCACTCTGAATTTTCAGGTTTCTAGATAAGTGAAAAAGTTAATGATACTTGCCTACCATGCCAAGTCCTAAATTCCCCAGTCTCCCACGTAATACAGTCTTTGTCTCCCTCACTCCTGGGGGTTTCTGGCCATCCATGTTACTACCTCATAGCTGCTCATCCATGTCTTGCCCAGTCCCAGAAGAAACACTTAAAACATGCAGAAAGTTAGAGATTTATCCAGGCCTAAGCTGAAAATTAGGGCTGGGCTGCAAGAAGTTGGATAGCCTAGACCAACAAACTGACTGGTACAATTCTGACTTCAACATTAACAAGTGACCTTGGGCAAGTTTGTATATTCTCTTTAAGTTTCAGCTTCCTTGCCTATCAAATGGAGGTCATACTAATAGCTATCTCCTATGTCCTGGATCTGAAGATCAAATGAGATAATGCATCTTACACAAAAGATGCACTCAATAAATGGCAGTGTTTATGCTGATGGTGTTACTTTTCCTCCATGAGCCATAAAGTGTTAAAATAATATTCTCCTCTTTCACATTATTACATACTCTTTGCATACGGGCTGCATTTATTGCAATATACTCTGCCATGGTTAACTTTTAGAGCCAATAAGATAGGCAACATCTTTTTGTTGTTCATAAAGGATAGATAGTCACTGCATCAATAATCAATAAGAGAAGAAAATAAGGGTTTTTAGAGAGGAATACAGAACTGTCAAGGTGGTTCTTTAACAAACAGGTATGGAAATTTCTGCCTCCTTCTAGATCTCTCTCTCTCTCTCTCTCTCTCTCTCTCTCTCTTGCATCTGGTCTATGAAGATTCTTTAGAATGACGGATGATGGCTAAACATGTCCCCTGCTACATAGAGGGAATCAGGGAACAATGCAAGGGGCTGAAAATGAGTAAATCAATTTCCAGTCATATTGCTTACCATCCTGTTACTCTCTGTGCCTATTTTCTTTCTTGCCTTAGTAAAAAAACATGTAAGTAATCTAGAACAGTGCTAGATTACACCATGAATAACGAACTTAATTAGTGAGACATACCTAAAGTGAAGAAGCGTAGAAGTTAAGAGTCAAACATCATCCAGATACCCATTGCCAAACTTAAGAGGTTGGGATTTGATTTTATAAAAATTTTCAATATATTTGGAGTAATCTATTTAAAGCCTATATGATGTCCAAAGGCAATACTCTGTTCAAACTTTTGATCAGAGGAAAACCTGAGCTTTGGGCTCTAAGGAACTCTTCTTGTCTGAAAAGACTTCAGTTCATCGACTCTATTAAGGCCCTAAGGAATCGGTGGCCTTTAACTTCCTGATGAGGTGGCTTTCTTATCAGAGGCACCAGAGACACAAACAATACCTGACAAGCAAAAGAAAACACCAACTGCATTTTTGATCATTATATCACATCTACTGTATATAATAAAGGATTTTTATAAATGTATTGAATGAAAATCATATAAGGCATAGAAAACTTGAAAAAAATAGAATATAAGATTTAAGTACATGTCTTATTTTAATGACATCAATCTTGAAAATTGAACAGTGGCTTCTTTACTTTGTAAAACAATGTATCTCTTACCTATTTATCAGAAGAGAGTATGATATGAGAATTAGTGTACACTTTCTAAAAACACAAATCAGGGCTTTCAGATAAAACTGCCATGTGAGATATTTTTTATGTTGCTCTCCTTCCTTTAATATGAAAATTGAAAAACAACAAAATTTCATCTTCAGTGAACCAAAGAAAGAAGCAGAACCTCAAACAGGAACTTCAGAAAATACTCCAAAATCTGTGTTCTAAGAACTGATTATATATTCTCTGTGCTGGACATGCTAAAGATGTGCTTAAAATCATAATACACTTAAAAGTTCTATCCATAAATCTTTTGATTACAGCAAAAAACCTTGAAATATAGGGATGGTGAATGGGAAAAATAGAAAATATTTCTAAAAAAACCTAAATGCAATAAAACAGAAAAATAGCAAAAGCAAAATTAAAGAAAACTTGGTGAGATGAAATTTCTGGGTAAGACAGAAGCATCACAATAAATAAGGTTGATTAATTTAAGAAGACAATTGCCAGTTAACAAAACACAGAGTTTGCAAAGCCTGTTATTAGCCATAGAGACCTCATGAAAACCAAAATCAAGATTAGACTTATCCCAAAGGGGGGAAAAAAAAAGCATATAGAAGATTTTCTGACCTCACTCAGATTTGTTGCCAAATAAAACATCTGAAATAAATTGCTGGCCTTGTACCTCTCTCCACCCCTAATGCATACACACACATGCACACACGCACACACAATTCTTTAGCAAATAGCCAACCATTCTCAAAAATAAGAAAGAATTAGAAAAGCAGAGAACATGAGAAATTTAAAAAATAAAAATAAACAAATAAAATATGTTAAATAACAAATATTACAATAGAAGTCTCTCAAGGATACTACGAAAACGGTCACCACAGTCACAAAAATGATAGTAAAATACCTGATGAGAGAGAGAGCTCAAAATAGATATATAGTAGCCCTACAAATAAAGTATAAGACAAAAGGAAAAAATAAAAAGAAGCAGGCAGAGCTCAACATGAAATTAAAGAAAATAATAAAAAGTTATAGAGGCCAAAGTCTTATTACAGTAATAAATATATAATAAGTGTTACAAAAGTACACAAAATTGTATCAAGACTTTAGAAATCACACAAAATGAAATGCAAAAGTCCAAAGATATAAAAATAATTACAGAGAAGACAATGAGTAAGTTAGACAATGAAAAGCAAACATCAGCAAAATTCAGAATTCTGAGGGAAAAAATAAACATAGAAAAAAATGAAATTTAAAAAGAAATGTCTGAAGACATAACAGACTTTGGGTCCTGTGGCTGCTACTATTATGGAAATGTTTGACCAAAAGTTTTTAACTGAAGACTGATTTTAATAACCATTAATAGAAAGAATACAGGATAGTTAGGGGACCAAGATAAGACATAGCAAACATGGAGATTTCCTGCACTAAATTATAATCTTTATAGATATATATTTAAAAGCTGCAATAAAGACAAATCTGATAACTCACAAAAAAATAAATAAATGTCTTAATTCCAAGTATGGTCCATTGTACTGACCAAAAACAGCTGAGCAGCCTGAAAGAAAGAAGCAGACACAAAACATGAACTATAACCATGGTCTGCTGCCATCAAATTGTAACTAAATCCACCATTGCAAGGTGGGTATTATATATTTAACATACTGAAAGAAAAAAAAATACTAAATACTTGTCACCTGAGAGTTCTGTACCTAGCAAAAACTGCCTTCAAAAATGAGGGAGAAATGAAGACATTCCCAGATAAACAAAAGCTGACAGAGTTCATTACCCCTAGATGTACCCAACGAGAATTGGAAAAGGAGTCTTTCAAGTTGAAATGAAAGGACACTAGACAGCAACTCAAAGCCATAGGAAAATATAAAGTTCTCTGGTAAAGGTAAATACATGGACACACGTAAAAACCAACATTATTATAATTTTGCTTTATAACCTTACATTTTATTAGTCCATAGGATTTAACAAACAACAGAATGAAAATAATTATAAATCTATGTTAATAGGTCACGATATACAAAAATATAATTTGGGACTCCAATAACGTAAAGCAAGGTGAGGAGAAGCTACAAACTAGCAGAGTCTTCACGCAAATGAATTTAAGTTGGGATCAGCTGAAATTTCAAGCTTAGGACATAATAGGCAATTACCATGTTAACCAAAAAAAAAAAAATCTATAGAATATATATATGAAAGATATAATCAGAGAATCAAAGCATGTTACTATAAAAACAAAACTAAACACAAGGAAGGCAGTAAGCAAAGAAATGAGGGACAAAATCTAAGACAGAGAAAACAAGTAGCAAAATGGCAATAGCAAGTCTTCAACGATCCGTAACAACCTTGAATATAAAGGAATTAAATTCTCCAGTCAAAAGTCACAGAATGGTAGAATGCATATAATGCCAAGATTAAATTACAGGCATATCTCATTTTATTGCACTTTGCTTTATTGCAATTGTGGTTTTTACAAATTGAAGATTTGTGTCAACCCCGAAATCAGCAAGTCTCGTGGCACCATTTTTCCAACAGTATGTTCTCACTTTGGGTCTCTGTATCACATTTTGGTAATTCTCACAATATTTTAAGTGTTTTCATTATTATTATTATTATTTGTTATGATGATCTGTGATCAGGGATCTTTGATGTTACTATTGTAATTATTTTGGAGCACCGTGCACTACACCCACATAATATGTCAAACTTGATTGATAAACGTGTGTGTTCTGAGCACTCCACAGACAGGATGGGCGTTCCCTTGTCTCTGTCCCTCTCCTTGGGTTTCCCTATTCTCTCAGAAACAACAATATTAAATTAGGTTAATTAACAACCCTTCAATGGGCTCTAAGTGTTCAAGTGAAAGGAAGAATCACATTCACGTTAGACTAAAGGTTAGAAATGATTAAGCTTAGTGAGGAAGACGTGGAAAGATGAGACAGGCTGAAAGCTAGGCCCCATGCACCAGTTAGCTAAGGTGTGAAAGCAAAAGAAGAGTTTTGAAGCATATTAAAAGTGCTACGCCAGTGAACACACGAACAATTAAGAAAGCAAAACAGCCCTATTGCTGACACGGAGAAAGTTTTAGTGGTCTTAATAGAAGGTCCAACCAGCTGCAACATTCCCTTAAATCAAAGCCTAATCCAGAGCAAGGCCCTAATTCTCTTCAATTCTATGAAGGCTGAGAGAGGTAGAGAAGCTGCAGAGGAAATATTTGCAGCTAGCAGAGGTTGGTTCATGAGGTTTAAGGAACGAGGCCATCTCCATAACATACAAGTACAGGGTGAGGCAACAAGTGCTGATGTAGAACTGCAGCAAGTTATCCAGAAGATCTAGCTAAGATCATTGATGAAGGCAGCTACACTAAACAACAGATTTTAAATGTAGAAAGAACCACCTTCTACTGGAAGAAGATGCCATCTAGGACTTTCATAGTTAGCTGGCTTCAAAGCTCTAAACGACAGGCTATTCTCTTGTTAGGGGCTAATGCAGTTGGTGACTTTAAGTTGAAATCAATGCTTAGTTAACATCCTAAAATCATACGGGCCTTAATAATTATGCTAATTCGGGCCGGCCCGGTGGCGCACTGCTACAGTGCACCGCTTGGGAGTGCGGCGGCGCTCCCGCCGAGGGTTCGGATCCCACATACAGACTGGTTCCCGCTCACTGGCTGAGCGAGGCGCGGGAGCAACACCGAGGGCTGCGATCTCGTTGCCGGTCCCAGTCCAGTATGGGGGCGACACTGAGGGTTGCGATCCATTGCCGGACACGGAAAAAGATGAAAAAATAATAATAATAATAATTATGCTAAGTCTATTCTACCTGTGCTCTATAAGTGGAACAACAAGGCCTGGATAACAGCACATCCATTTACAGCATGGTTTACTGAATATTTTAAGCCCAGTGTTGAAACCTACTACTCAGTAAAAAGATTCCTTTCAAAATATTACCACTGATTGACAATACACTTAGTCACCCAAGAGTTCTGATGGAGATGTTCAAGGAAATTAATGTTGTTTTCATGCCTGCTAACACAACTCTCATTCTGCAGCCCATGGTTCAAGGGATAATTTTGACTTTAAAGTCTTATTATTTAAGAAATGAATTTTGTAAGGCCATAAATGCCATAGTGATTCCCCTGATGGATCTGGGCAAAGTAAATTAAAAACCTTCTAGAAAGTATTTGCCATTCTAGACATCATTAAGAACATTTGTGATTTGTGGGAATAGGTCAAAATATCAAAATTAATGGGCATTTGGAAGAAGGTGATTTAAAGCATCATAGATGGCATTGAGGAGTTCAAGACTTCAGTGGAGGAAGTAACTAAAGATATAGTGGAAACAGCAAGAGAACTCAAATTAGAAGATGTGACCAAATTGCTGTAATCTAATGATAAAATTTTAACAAATGAGGAGTTGCTTCTTATGGACGAGCAAAGAAAGTGATGTCTTGAAATGGAATTTGCTCCTGGTAAAGATGCTGTGAACACTGATGAAATGCCAACAAAGGATTCAGAATATTAGATAAACATAATTGATAAAGCAGCAGGAGGGTTTGAGAGAATTGGCTACAATTTTGAAAGGAGCTGTACTGTGGGTAAAATGCTGTTAAACAGCTACAGAGAAATCTTTCATGAAAGAAAGAGCAAATGGATGTGTCAATCGCAACTGTTGTCTTATTTTAGGAAATTGCCACAGCCACCTCGGCCTTCAGCAACCACCACTCCGATTGGTCAGCAGCCATTAACATCCAGGCAATACCCTCCACCAGCAAAAAAAAAAAATTACAGCTCACTGAAGGCTCTAATGATCTCTAGTGCTTTTTAGCAATAAAGAATTTTACATTAAAGAACATATATTGTTTTTTTAGACAATGCTATGCACACTTAATAAACTACAGTATAGTGTAAAAGTAAGTTTTGTATGCTCTGGGAAACATACAAAAATATTCACGTGACTCTTTGTATTGCTATATTTGCTTTATTGTGGTGGTCTGGAACCGAACCTGCAATATCTCCAAGTGTGCCTATAGTCTCAAGACCCTTTCTATCTCTGTGGTATCAGTTGTAATGTTTCCTCTTTTATTTCTGATATTACTCATTGGAGTCTCTTTCCCATTTTTTAGCCAGTCTAGCTAAAGGTTTGCCAATTTTGCTTTACTCTTGAAAACACCAACTAAATTTTTTGGTTGTTTTTAATTGTATTTCTAGCCTCTAATTCATTTATTTCTCCCCAATCTTTATTATTTCCTTNTGAGCGGCCGGTCTGTATGTGGGATCCGAACCCTCGGCGGGAGCGCCACCACGCTCCCAAGAGGCGCATTATAGCAGTGCGCCACCGGGCCGGCCCTTAGTTCTTCTTTTTCTAGTTTCTTGAGGTGCAATAGGCGCACTATAGCAGTGCGCCACCGGGCCGGCCCTTAGTTCTTCTTTTTCTAGTTTCTTGAGGTGCAATATTAAGTTGTTTACTTGGGATCTTTATTCTTTTTTGATGTAGACATTTATTGCTATAAACATCCCCCTAGAACTGCATTTGCTGCAACACGTACATCTTGATATGTTGTGCTTCCATTTTTGTTTGTCTCAAGATATTTTTTTTAAACTCCCTTTTAATTTCTTTTTTGACACATTGTTTAGGAGCTTGTTGTTTAATTTCCATATATTTGTGAATTTTCTAAAATTCTTCCTATTATTGATTTCTAGTTTCATACCACAGTTTTATTTCTATACACTAGCAATGAACAATATATAGAGGAAATTAAGACAACAATTATATTCACAATAGCATCAAAAGAATAAAATACTTATGAATAAACTTAATCAAGGAGGCAAAAGACTTCTATACTGAAAATCATAAAATGTTATTGAAAGAAATGAAAGTTATCAATAAATTGAAATACATCCTGTGTTCCTGAATCAGAATAATTAATAGTGTTAAAATGTCAATACTTCCGGGCCGGCCCGGTGGCGCAATGGATAGTGTGCCGCTTGGGAGGCACGGCGGCGCTCCCGCCCGAGGGTTTGGATCCCACATACAGACCGGT
>NW_007729797.1:187442-188661 GCF_000696425.1 Galeopterus variegatus | reverse complement strand
AAAAAAAAAAAAAATGTCAATACTTCCTAAGGTGATCTCCAAACACAATGCCATCCCTATCGAAATCCCACTAATATTTATTGCAGAAATAGAAAAATCATCCTAAAATTTAAAAGAAATCTTAAGAGACTCTGAAAAGCCAAAACAATCTCATAAAAGCAAAGTTAGTGGTCTCACACTACCTAATTCAAAATCTACTACAAAACTGTAGTAATCAAAACAGCCTGGTACTGGCATAAAAACAGTCCCATAGGTCAATGAAATATAAGAGAGAATTCATAAATAAACCCTTGCATATTGGTAAAATGATTTTCTAGAAGGGTGGCAAGACAATTCAATGGGGAAATAATAGCCTTTTCAACAATGGTGCTGGGACAAAAAGGATATCCACTTGAAAATGAATGAAGTTGAACCCTTACCTTATACCATATACAAAAATTAACTCAATTGGATCAAATAACTAAATATAACCACTAAAACCATAACACTCTTAGAAGAAAACATCAGGGAAAAGCTTCAAGACTCCGGATTTGGTAGAGATTTCCTGGTTATGACACCAAAATCACAAGGAACAAAAGAAAAAAAAATTACATCAAAATCAAAAATATCTGTACATAAAAGAAGGACACACAACAGAGTGAAAAGGCAACTTATGTGGTGGGAGAAAATGTTTACAAATTTTATGTCTGATAAGAGGTTAATATCCAGAATATATACAGAATTCATACAACTCAACAACAAAAAGTCAACTTGATTATAAAATGGGCAAAGGAGTTGAACAGACATTTCTCCAAACAGGATATACACTAGCCAACAAGCATATGAAAGGATGCCCAACTAATCATTCTAAAAATAAAAATTAAAATGACAATAAGATACCACTTTATACCCAGTAGGATGGATACTACCAAAAGAAAACACAGAACAAAACCAACAAATAACAAGCATTGGTGAGGAGGTAGAGAAATTAGAATTCTTGTGCTCTGTTGGTGGGAATGTAAAATGGTACAGCCAATATGGCAGTTCTTCAAAAAATTAAAAATAGAATTCCCATATGATCTAGCAATTCCATCTTTAGGTATATAACTAAAAGAATTGAAAACAGGGACTCTAACAGATATTTGTATACCCATGTTCATAACAGCATTATTAACTCAGGTGTCCATCAATAGGTGAATGGATAAACAAGAGTGGCATTTGCATGCAGTGGAATATTATT
>NW_007729797.1:173047-187335 GCF_000696425.1 Galeopterus variegatus | reverse complement strand
AAAATTAAAAATAGAATTCCCATATGATCTAGCAATTCCATCTTTAGGTATATAACTAAAATAATTGAAAACAGGGACTCTAACAGATATTTGTATACCCATGTTCATAACAGCATTATTAACTCAAGTGTCCATCAATAGGTGAATGGATAAACAAGAGTGGCATTTGCATGCAGTGGAATATTATTCAGCCTTGAAAAAGAAGAAAATTCTGATCTATGCTAACTCATGGATAGACATTGAAATATGGTACTAAGTGAAATAAGCCAGTCATAAAAGGACAAATAATTCCACTTATGTAAGGCACTTATGATAGTCAGATCCATGCAAACAAAAGTAGAATGGTGGTTTCAGGGACTGGAGTCAAGGGGGGATGGGGAGTTATTGTTTAATGGATACAGGGCTTCAGTTGTGCAAGATGAAAGAGTTCTAGAGATGGATGATGATGATGGTTGCACAGAAATGTGAATATACTTAATGCCACTAATCTGTACATTTTAAAAAGTTAATGATGTTTAACTTTATATTAGGTGTATTTTACCACAATTAAACACAAAATAAATTGATTACAAAGCTGTGCAAAAAAAACATGAAGGGATTTTAAATGCATATTGTTAAGTGAAAGAAACCAGCTATACACTCTATGGTGCCAACTATATGACGTTCTAGAAAATAAAAAGTAAGAAGAATGAAGACGTTAAAAACATTCGCGGTTGCCTGGAAATTAGGTGGAAGAGAGGATGGTTAAATAATTGAAGTAGAGGAGACGTTTTAGGGCAGCAAACTGTTTTTTATGATACTTAGTACACTGTTTTGTATGATACTTAATACACCAGGAATTTCAGTCCACTGGGAAGATTTCTCTTCATCACTGATTTTAGGACTTCTCCTGAGTAGAGCTGCAATGGAGTGGCTGTCCCCTCCTAGCTAGTGTCAGCATACCGTGCAGATGCATCCATACATCAGATCTGAGTTTTTCTCTCCATTCACTAGCCATAGGTAACTCCACAAGTGACCACAGGTATGGGCTGAAGAAGAACCAGCAAAATAGAGGGAGCAGATACAACGGGAGTCTGAGCCACCTACCAGTGCTGTTTACTCGTTCCTTCTGATCCTGCTCAGTCTCTGTCATTTACATACCATTTTCATTGTACAACAGAATGCTGCTGTGATCATTCAATTTTATGGTTGAGTAGACCAGATAAAACTCAGTTCATGGGCCGGCCCGGTGGTGCACTGCTACAGTGCTCCGCTTGGGAGTGTGGCGGCGCTCCCGCCGAGGGTTCGAATCCCACATACAGACCGGCCGCTCACTGGCTAAGCGAGGTACGGGCGCAACACCGAGGGTTGCGATCCCGTTGCCAGTCCCGGTCTGGTACGGGCGCGACACTGAGGGTTGCGATCCGATGCCGGTCACGAAAAAAAGACAAAAAGGAAAAAAAAAAAAACTCAGTTCATAATGGGCAATTGGGGGTGTACAGTCGCTCTGTTTTCCAGTAGCAAACAAAGAGCTGCTTTTCCCTGAACAAAATTTATTGTCAGAAGAGGCTATGGCCTTTCTGCAAATTCCTAGGGGTCTGAGTTATCATGCTAATATTGAATCACACTGTACAGCATCTACCACAGACACTTGGAACTTCTGGGTCATAATGCCCACGTGTCAGAATAGCTTATATTGCAGCTTGATTTCATGCATACCCATTTGTTGCTCTGAGACATATGAAAACCAGCAGACTTATGGAATACCCAGAAAATAGGCTAGAGTTGTTTCTAAAATCCAAAGAGGCCAACCAAGTATACTACTTCTTGTGTGTGTGTGTGTGTGTGTGTGTGTGTGTGTGTGTGTGTGTGTGAGTGTATGTGTGTGTGATGGGTGGATCAAACGACATAAAATAATGTCATTTTGAAAGGGTATCTCAACATGCCAAAGACCACTGGACTCCTAGGAACTTCACAATTGTGCCATGGCCCTGTATTTTCAGGAATTATATCTAATCCCTTGCACACACGTCTCACTAAAGCACCTAGGATGTTTATTCTTTCCTGTTCATCAGTTACAATTGACATATCATAAATGTAATGAAACAGTGTGTTCCATTGAATATAAAGTTGATCAAGATAGCACTTAACTATATTAAGAAAGAGAGCCAGAGAACCGACACAGCCTCAAGACAAGACAATAAAGGAGAGCTGGGTCTGCCTGATTAAGGCAAAATGTGTCTGCTTTTCTTTAGTGATAGATAAGGGGTAAAGGAAAAGCATCTTAGGATTAATACACAAGGCATCAAGGCCAATGTCGATTGTCTTTAGTAAAGACGTCACATCTGCAACCACAAATATTGGAAATACCACCCGACGAAACCGTTTAAAAATAGTCATTCTCCATGACTCCTGGCTTATGCACAGGCCAAAGGAAGAATATTAATGGATATTCAATTGGAAGCACCAGTCCTGCATAATCTTATCTATCTCCCACTGGATGTGGCATTTATTTTGATTGAGCAGACAGTTCCAGGAGCACCTCCTTAGCAATTCATGTTATGATATTTCTTCATTCAGTGAATAAAGCAAACAATGTGAGTATTTTGCTAGCCACTGAGTACATCTTTTTCCCCTAAGCATTCTGGACCTGGACAACAATCAGACACTGGGACAACAGTCCCACTAGACTCACCATAATAGCGAGAAGGACTTAAGCCAAGAATTCTCTACAGCCTTACCTCCATAAGCCCCCAGTCAGACTGGCAGACCGTGTTTGCATCTTGGGTCTCCAGGTATTAACAACAGTTCAGAGCCAGTATTTAATAGTGCCTAGAATTTCTATGTATTTCCTTTTCCCCAGTGCACAGCTGTACTGGCTAATGGTTTCAAATCACCACAAATTAAAACATCTCAAATTAGAAATTCAAAAGCTCAAAACGGATATGGATTCTAAAATTTAAATATGAAATTAGAGTTATCTGAAACCATGAAAGAAATTGAAGGAAAAAAAGAAATTATCACAAAAAGTGAAGTCATAATTACCACATGCTCATAAGAAAATGAATGTGACTAGAAGTATAAGAATCGATTTGAAGACATAAATGAAAACAGTCAGGAGAACAAAAATGAATATACATATGTGTATATGTTTTTAAAATTATCAATGAGAAAGTGATCAGTAAAGAAGCTAAGCAAAGAAATCTCACATATGTCTCACTGGAGCTCCTGAATAAGAAAAGTGAAATGATAGAAAACACATTTTAAAAATAAAATATGAGATAACTTCTGGAAATAAAAGAAGGCCTGATATATATATATATGTATATTAAAATATATATATAATATATATATTTTATATAAATATATATATAATATATATAATATATATATAATATACATATATATATGTATATTATATATATATAATATATATATATATATATGTATATTAAAAGGGCCCATGCATACCTGGAATTCAAAAACTTCAAAAGATTTTTCCTTTTGGTGAGTTATGGAAAATTAGCATTATTTACATTGTGTGCAAAATAGCACATACCATTTAAAAAGAATTTGACAATATCTAGAAAAGTTACATGTGCATTTACTCTTTGACCCAGCAATAAAACCTCTAGGAACTTACCTTGAAGCTACACCTCCATCAATGCAAAACAAACATATTTATATGGCTAATTGTTAAAAAATCTTAATAGTAAAATACTGAAAGCAAAACAAATGTCCACCTATAAGAAACTGGTTGAATGTACTATATATAGTACACCCACAAATGAAGGTCTATGCAGCTGTGAAAAAGAGAAAATCTCTTTATAAACTAATACGAAGTGATTTCTAAAATCTATTGTTAAATTCAAAAAGCAAGATACACAATAGAAAGTATCATATGCTTTCCAGTTCCATCCATGTTGCTCCAAATAATAGAATATTATTATTATCTTTTCATGTTAAGTGAAGTAAGTCAGGCATAAAAAGACAAATGCTTCATGACATCACTCATATGTGAAATCTAAAAAACAATAAAGTCATTTTCATAGAAGTAGAAAGTAGAATAATGGTTACCAGAGGCTGAGGGGGGAAAGGGAAGGAGAAAAAGTGGTGGACTACTGGGGACAAAACTGCACTATCTACCCTAAGTGAATCATCGTGCAGTACATGCATGTGTTGAAGCAACATACTGTGCCCTACAAATACGTACAAATAAATGTTAAAGTATTTTGAATAAAAATTAATTTATTTTAAAGAAGAAGGTATAGTATGCTACTCTTGTGTAAGAAAGAGGAGGAAATATTTTAATGTCTTGCTTGTTTTTGCAAATTGAACACAGTAAGGATAAACCAAAACTAAGAATACTTCTAAACTATAGAATATATGGGGATGAGAGGGAATAGTGTGGAAGCTGTAGAGAGACGAGAGTGAAATTTCTCCTGTATTTAAAAAAATTTTGAACCATGTATAGGTTTTACATTTTTAAGAAAATAAAATTGAATAAAAAATGGAAAAAAAATTATAAAGTTCAATATGAATAGAAAGAAATAAAAACTATTTATACACCTAAACAAGAATATAAGAACAGAGGAAGAAATAGTTTAAATCAAGTAACTTATGGAGCATTCTAAGGACAAATAGAACAACAAAAAAGAAAAAGTATTGAACTTTGCAGGGTTAGTGGTGGTAATATTGCTAAAATAATTATAAAACAATTTTGTGGCTAAAATTAGGATAATTTTAGTAGGATACAGCAAATAAATATGTATGTATACATGCTGTTTTAAAGCAACTTTCTTACTGCTAAGAAGACATAAATACACAGTAGGGAGGAAGAAACCCATATTGTCAAATTTGAACTGGAGATATCAGTACAGGATTATAATAAATACAAATAATAACAATAACTATAAAAACAACACTAATTTCCTAGATCTATTCACTAAAAGGCATAGAAACAATGTTACCTAAGCAGCAACAAGCACACATAGAACCCAGATCTTGGTTTCTAAATACCATTCCCAACTGGAAAAAAAAAAAAGACTGTGGAATCCAGACTGGGCCAAGCAATTATACTAGATGTCCACAAATATACATGACTATATATTTTATCATTAAGATTGGATGATAAGATAGTATTAAATCCATTGGGACAATTAAATTTGTATTTAAATAATATGTTGGAAATGTTTTCCTGTTGATCAGCAATTCATTTCTTTCTATCTATTCTCTCTTTGTACTGCAAGGACTGGAACCTTGGGAAATACATTTTAAATTCCCTTCATGCCAGAGTTGTGAAGATAATTAAGGTTTTCCCAAGGACATGGACTAGACTGAATTTTGGAAAACAGTAGAGAGGCAGAGGCCATATACTCTCTTGCAGCAGTGAGCTGAAGCTCAGGCTTTAGCAGAGGGAAACTTTTCAGTAGACTGCTGGGTCTGCATTGTGTCAGTCTTCACCACATTCAGGACTATTGGATAACTGTGACGTTGGGTACCACTGACAACTTCCTGAGCTCTGACCGCAGCTTCAGGGCACCTAATTGTGCCTGCCCCCCTCACTTCTTTATGTTCAAAACTTTCAATAAATTTATAAGTACCACTTCCCTTTATTAAATCTCTTTCTGCTTGGAAAATGTAGAGTGGTTTATGTATCCTTACACTGAACACTAACTGATATATTTTACTATTATTTTTATTCTTTGGAGAATACATTAAAATATTCAGAAGCTATTAATACAATTTGGCCTTCAAAAAACTTGTTTTGGGGGCCGGTCCGGTGGTGCACTGGAGAGTGCGCTGCTTGGGAACGCTCCCGCCGAGGGTTCGGATCCCATGTGGAGACCGGTTCCCGCTCACTGGCTGAGTGCGGTGCGGGCGCAACACCGAGGGTTGCGATCCTGTTACCGGTCAGTAAAAAAGACAAAAAGGAAAAAAAAAAAAAGCTTGTTTTGGGCCTATTCTTTCAAGTTTGCAATTATGAGTTTATTTCCTTTAAAGAAAGGGCAGTAATTTATATTTATAAAAATATCAGTTATCACAGTAACAAATACCCATTACATTTTTTCAAAGACCATGCTCATATTAGACAGTTTTAAAAATATTTTATGATCTAGAAATGCCAGATCCTAGGTAATTTCTCTTGTAAAGAGCAGCATTGTCATCACACGTCTCCATTCTCTTCCAGCTGTGACTACTAAGGGACTACTGTCCTACCGTGCTTCTACCAGAACTACAACCACTGCCGCAGCACCACAGACACCTTACTCTCTAACACTGCTGAACTGCTAGCAATATCTTGAAGGTACCATGTTCTTTTAAATTCTTACCCACGTGTGTCTTACACACAGTTACTCTACTGATCCTTGAAAGATAAAGTCCTCTCCATCTTTGTAACTCTAGTTTATAAGACAGTGCACAAAATAAGAATTCTGTAAAGTTTGACAATTTAGTTAGTTAATGATGTAATGTTTCCTGAATTGTCCTTTCTTCCCTTCTATTAGCTACCACCACCTTGTCCTCCAAGATTCAGTCTATACAGCACGCCCTTAGGGTTCTTAGCCTCCTCCAGCAGTAGATGGTCTTTTTCCATATTCCCTTGCCTTACTTCTGTGAAACCACTTAACACATTTTCCCATTTTTATTTATATTTAATTTGGGGTATACAGTGTGTTATTTCAATACATGCTTATACCGCACAATGCTTCACTCAGGGTACCCATATTGATTCACTCATAGGTTTGTACCAGTCAGCCCATCACTCTCCTGTCCAATCTCTTCCTCTCCCAGCCTCTGGTAATCATTATTCTTTTTCCTAATTCTATGAGAAACGTTTTTTATTTTTATTTTTTAGATTCCACATATTAGTGACATCATGCAGTATTTGTCTTTTTGTGCCTGACTTACTTCATTTAATATGATGGTTTCCAGTTCCAACCATGTTGCTGCAAATGATAGGATGTCATTTCTACCTTTTGCTGAATAGTATTCCATTGTGTGTATATACCACAGCTGTTCTTTTTTTTTTTAATCGGTGCATTTCTTGATGGACATTTAAGTTGATTCCATCTCTTGGCTATTGTGAATAGTGCTGCAATGAACACAAGAATGCAGGTGGCTTTATGATATATTGACTTTATATCCTTTGCATATATACCCTACAGTGGGACAGCTGGAGGGTAGGGTAGAATCTATTTTTAGTTCTCTGAGGAAACTCCACACTGTTTTCCACAGTGGCTGCACCAATTTACATTCCCACCAGCAATATAGGAGAGTTCCTTTTCCTCTACATCCTTGCCAGTATTTGTTAGGTCTTTTTGATTATAGCAAGTCTAACTGGGATGAGATGCTATCTCATTGTGGTTTTAACTTGTATTTCCCTGATGATTAGTGAAGTTGAACATTTTTTCTTGTGCTTGTTGGTCATTTGTATGTCTTCTTTTGAGAAATGTCAGTTCAGTTCCTTTGCCCATTTTAATGGGATTATTTGTTTCATTTATTTATTTATTAATTCATTCATTCATTCATAAATTTATCTATTTATTTATTTATTTTTGCTGTTGAGTTGTTTGAGCTCCTTACATATTCTGGATATTAGACCCTTGTTTGATGTGTAGTTTGCAAACACATTCTCCCGTTCAGCAGGTTGTCTCTTCACTTTGTTGGTAGTGTCCCTTGCCTGTGCAGAAGCTCTTTGGTTTGATGTAGTCCCATTTGTGGATTTTGCCTTAGTTGCCTGTGCCTTTGTAGTCTCATTCAAAAAAGTGTTGCCCACTCCCGTTTCATGTATCTTTTCCCCTACGTTTTCTTCTACTAGTAGTTTCATAGTTTGGGGTCTTAAATTTAGGCCTGTAATCCATTTTCAGTTGATTTTTGTGTATGGTGAAAGATAAGGGTCTAATTTCAATCTTCTGCATGTGGATATCCATTTTTCCTAGTACCATATATTGAACAGACTGTCCTTTCCCCACTGAATATTCTTGGCACCTTTGTTGAAATCAATTGGCTATAACTGCATGGGTGTGTTTCCGAGCTCTCTATGCTGTTCCATTGGTTTATTTGTATATTTTTATGCCAGTACCATGCTGTTGTAGTTACTATAACTTTATTATATGCTAAAATCATGAAGTGTGATGCTCCTGACTTTGCTCAAGATTGCTTTAGCTATCTACGGTCTTTTGTGGTTCCATACAAATTTTAAGATTGTTTTTTCTATTTCTGTGAAGAATGTCATTGGTATATTGATAGGGATTGCATTGAATGTGCAGATTGCTTTGGATAAAATGGACATTTTGATTCTGTTAATTCTTTCAATCCATGAACATTGGATATCATTCCATTTATTTGTGTCCTTTTCAATTTTTTTTCAACAATGTTTTATAGTTTTCATTGTAGAGGTCTTTCATCTCCTTGGTTAAATTTATTCCAAGGTATTTCATTTTTTTAGTAGCCATTGTGAATGAAATTATTCTCTTGATTTCTTCTTCAGTTATTTCACTATTGCCATATAGAAAGGCTATTGATTTTTGTGTGTCAATTTTGTATCCTGCCACTATACTGAATTAATTTATTAGTTCTACTAATTTTTGGTGGAGTCTTTAAGGTTTTCTATGTATAGAATCAAGTCATCTGCAGATAGGGATAGTTTGACTTCCTCCTTTCCAATTTGGATGCTCTTTATTACTATATTAAATAAGAGTTGGAAAGGTGAGCATCCTGTCTTGTTCTAGATCTTAGAGAAAAATTCTCCAATTTTTGTCATTCAGTATGATATTAGCTATAGATTTGTCATATGTGGGCTTTATTTGTTGAGGTACATTCCTTTTATTCCTAATTTGTTGAGTAATTTTTATCATGAAGGGGTGGTGGACTTTATCAAATGTTTTTTCTGTTGAAATGATTATGTGGTATTTTTTCCTTCATTCTGTTGATGTGATGTATCATGTTTATTGATTTGCATATGCTGAACCATCCTTGCATCCCTGAGATGAATCTCACTTGACCAAGGTGAACGATTTTTTTAATATGTTGCTGTATTCTGTTTCCTAGTATTTTGCTGAGGATCTTCACATTTGTGTTCACACAGTTTTTTGGAAGAGTTTGAAAAGAATTGGTATTAGTTATTCTTTAAATGTTTGGTAGAATTCAGCAGTAAAGCCATCTGGTTCTGGTGTTTTCTTTGCTGGAAAACTGTATTACTCCTTCAATCTCATTACTCATTATTGGTCTGTTTATGTTTTCTGGTTCTTCATGTTCAACCTTGGTAAGTTGTATGTGTCCAGGAATTTATTCACTTATTCTAAGTTTTCCAGTTTGATCACACATAGTTGCTCATAGCAGTCTCTTATGATCCTTTGTATTTCTGCAGTATCAGTTGTAATGTATCCTTTTTCATTTCTGATTTTAGCCATTTGAGTGTTCTCTTTTTTTTCTTCATTAAGCTAGCTAAAGGTTTATCAGTTTTGATTATCTTCTTTAAAAGACCAACTCTTTTTCATCATTATTTTGTATTGTTTTGTTAATTTGCAATTCATTTATTTCTGTTCTTATCTTTGTTATTTCTCTCCTCCTGATTTGAGATTTGGATTATTTTTGTTTTTCTAGCACTTTGAGGTGTAAGGTCAGGTTGTTTATTTGAAGTTTTTCTTCTTTTTTTAAGGAAACATTTATTGCTATAAAATTCCCTCTTTGAACTGCTTTTGCTGTGTCCCATAGGTTCTAGTATGTTGTGTTTTCATTTTCATTTCTCTCCAGGAATATTTTAATTTCTTTTTTGATTTCTTCTTTGACCCATTTATTATTTAGGAGCATGTTGTTTAATTTCCATGTATTCATACAGCTTCTAGTGTTCCTTTTATTTTTTTTTTCCTTTTTGTCTTTTTTCATGACCGGTAATGGGATTGCAACCTTCAGTGTCGCACCTGTACCGCAACTGGCAATGGGATTGCAACCCTTGGTGTCACGCCCGCACTGCGCTCAACCAGTGAGCGGACCGGTCTCTATATGGGACCCCAACCCTCGGTGGGAGCGCTGCCATGCTCCCAAGCGCCGCACTCTACCAAGTGCACCACCGGGCCGGCCCCAATAAAAATTTTTTAAAAGATCATATTTTATAGAAGTTGATTTATCACAGTCCATTACATTTTTACTGTTGTTTTATACAGAACCGCAAGAATAGACAATTTGTGGGTGGACATTTCTGGGGACAAACATTTTGAAATGTAAAATATATATCGACATCACACCAAAAATTTGGCCTCTAGTGCTTTATAAGCTTAACGAACAATAATGAAATAATGCTACAACACAAGAAGAGTTAGTACAAATGATTGTACTCATTCCTGAATAGTGTATTTTCTATTGTATTGTACTATAGGCAACAATTATAAAGTGTGAGTACACTGGTTCATTTTTTCCTAGAATATTTATACCAAGATTTCACTTAGTGCCTATTTAAGTTAGGTCTCAATTAATTTTTGTATGTGGTAGATTGATTGTATCAATTACCCTAGGTGTAAGGTCAGGTTGTTTATTTGAAGTTTTTCTTCTTTTTTTAAGGAAACATTTATTGCTATAAAATTCCCTCTTTGAACTGCTTTTGCTGTGTCCCATAGGTTCTAGTATGTTGTGTTTTCATTTTCATTTCTCTCCAGGAATATTTTAATTTCTTTTTTGATTTCTTCTTTGACCCATTTATTATTTAGGAGCATGTTGTTTAATTTCCATGTATTCATACAGCTTCTAGTGTTCCTTTTATTTTTTTTTTCCTTTTTGTCTTTTTTCATGACCGGTAATGGGATTGCAACCTTCAGTGTCGCACCTGTACCGCAACTGGCAATGGGATTGCAACCCTTGGTGTCACGCCCGCACTGCGCTCAACCAGTGAGCGGACCGGTCTCTATATGGGACCCAAACCCTCGGCGGGAGCGCTGCCGCCACACTCTACCAAGTGAGCCACCGGGCCGGCTCCCTTTTGTTGTTGATTACTAGTTTTATTCCATTGTGGTCAGATAAAGTAGTTGATATGATTCCAAATTTTTAAAATTTTTTAAGACTTATTTTGTGACCTAACAGATGGTCTATTCCAGAGAATGCTCCATATGTTTCTGAGAAAAATACATATCCCGTAGCTGTTGGATGAAATGTTCTATATATTTCTATTATGTCCAATCAGCTTAAAGTTGAGATTAATTCTAATGTTTCCTGGTTTTTCTTCTGGATGATCTGCCCTATACTGAAAGGGGGGTATTAAAATTCCCAACTGTTATTGTGCTGGAGTTTATCTCTCCCATTAGTTTCAATAGTAATTGCTTTATATAACTGGATGCTCTGTTGTTGGATGTGTATACATTTCAAATTGTTATATCTTCTTCCTGAATTGATCCTTTTATCATTATATAATGACTTTCCTTATCACTTTTTACTTTCCTTGGTTTGAAGTCTATTTTATCTAAGTATAGCTACTTCTGTTCTTTTTTGTTTCCATTTGCATAAAATATTTTTTTCAATCCCTTCACTTTCAGTCAGTGTGTGTTTTATAGGTGAAGTGAATTTCTTGTAGGCAGCTTATTGTTGTTCCTTGTTTTATAATCCATTGAGCCACTCTGTGCCTTTTAGTTGGGGAATTTAATCCATTTATATTTGGGGTTATGATTGATATAAAGGGACTTCTTACTGCCATTTTGTTGCTTTTGTCTGGTTGTTCTGTTGATCCTTTCTTCTTTTTTTCTGACTTTACAGTCTTCCTTTGTGATTGGGTGGTGGTTTTCTCTAGGACTGTATTTCAATTTCTTACTATTTATTTTTAGTATGTGTCTTAAAAGTTACTGTGTTATTGTTACCATGAGGCTTCTAAAAACATGTTATATTTATAACAGATTATTTTAGACTAATAACAACTTAACTTTGATATCTAAGAAAAAAGAAAACCAAAGCCAACTCTATGCTTTGGCATCATTTCCCTCCCCACCCCCCAACTTTGTGACAATTTGTTGTTTTAAGTTACTTCTAACAAACAGAATAGGTGATTTTTGAAATGTTCTGTTTCATACTTCTTAAAAGTTAATAAATTAGAGCTCTTTTCTTTGCAAAACAAGGTATTAGTTAAATAATTTAGATATTGCCCTGCCTTGGATATTACAAACAAATACTTTATGCTTGGGACTTAAAACAGCAACTTGACTAGTTGCTGGAGTTGTGAGAATAATCACCTAAGTTCAAAACACCTGGAATCCTCATCAATTCTTGGGAAACACTGCCACCATTGTCCTTTGGTGCTGTGAGCTAATTGTGGAGTTATTGTGCAATAATCCTTTATTCAGGTCTAATAAAATCATAACCTCACTGGAAAGTATGGTGCTTACCCATTGAATTCTTGCATATGCTCAGTAACTTCTGCACTAAAAAAGAAGAGAAATGGAAATCCTTTTCTATTGCTAACACAAGAGAATTTACCTACTCATACTTAAGGGCTATAGCTAGAGTACTTTTTGAGCAATACCATGCAGTGTGTGTGTGTGTGTGTACACATGTATGTTAAGAACACCTAACTTGACCTCTATTCTCTTAACATAATTTAAAGTGCACAATTCTTTATGGTTAACTACAGGAACTATGTTTAAGGCAGATCTCTAGAACTTCATCATCTTGCATAACTGAAACTTAATATCTGTTTAGCAGCAATGACACAAAGTCAGTAAACACAGCCTTGCATTTTCCTGTATGGCTTCAAACTTCTGAGAGTTCGACTCCCCAAAGAATCAAGTTAGTAAAACTCAAACTTTTATTAAGGCAATGTTATTTTTATTTACTTTTCCTAATCATTTTTTTTCCTTAAGATTTCTTTTTTCTCTCTCTTTTTTTACATTTATATTGACCCATAATAAAGAGAACCCATACAATACGAGAACTTCATTTTCATAGGCTTTTGTAAAAAAGGTCACAGAATTAATTAGAAATGTTTATATGATTTTAGTGTTTACAGCAACACTGTCCAAAGGAAGTTTCTGAGATGATGACAATGGTCTTTGTCCATGCTGTTCAATATGGCAGCCACCAATCAGATGTGGCTATTGTGTTCTTGTAATGCAACTTGTGTGACTAAACTTTCAATTTTATTTAATTATAACTAATTTAAATTTAAAGAGCCACATGGGGCTAATGGTTACCATATTGGATAGCAAAAGTATAGAACACAAAAGAACAAAACTTCAAATGGCAGGAATAGCAATCCTAAGAGCTCAGCTTTGGCACAAACTTGCTGTTTGGCCCTAGGATAAGGCTTTCCTTACCAAAAGAAAGACAGGGTTGGGCCACCACAGAGCTTCCTGAGAAATTTTGATGCTCTTAATATCACTGCTGTAGTGGCAGCCTAGACCTGTTTACTGTTCTGTTTACTGGTCTTGGGATCTCCACCAGAAAATGTATATGATTTATGAGGACACAGCATACACTGAATGGCATACCCTCGACATCTGTTTCTACACTTACTTATATTTCTATGCATGGGACAAATGCCTAATACTCGGCATCACTGCCTTTCCAGTAACAAATAATGGAAAGAGGATAAATAAAATTTAGAGCCTTTAAAGAAAATTACTTCTGCCTCTTTATCAAAAGCAAAAAAAACCATTCTTTGGATACATTATTGTCTTGACATGATATAAACTTGTCCACTGAACCCTCAGCAAAGTAGGAGTTTTTGTTTGCTTGGTTAGTTGAATGTTTTTGCATGTGTTGTTTTTTCCTCTAATAACACGATAATAAATTCTGACTGTAAATAAGTCTTTGGAGGTTTACTCACTGTGGGTAACGGCATTCATGAAAGCTGTCTTCACCATAATTGTCATGAAATGCTACTGTTATCACCTCATGTCCAAGCCAGCTGGTGTTGAGACAACACTGAATTTTCAGGTACATCAAATAAGTAAAGTGCAGCTGAGATCCAAGGGCAAATGATATTAGAAAGGATATTGGGCTGTACAAATTGTAGCACTATATCAAGGGTATATATTTATTTTATGGCTGTTGACATGTTTCTTAGACCTTTTAAATGTGACAGCTACTTACACACTGGAACAGTTTAGGGATATTAAGCATTTTTATATTTAAGAATACCCAAGTGTTTGCATCATAAACATTGTGCAATACTATAGTTATAACCATAAAATCAATTTGATAATTAAATAGTCAAGTTTAGCATAGTAGTGTCAAGCACAAATTATAAATGTTCTCATTAGCTTTCTAAATTGGTACTTCATTAAACAGCATGGAAAATCTGGGCAAACTAACATGGCAATGTAAAACCA
>NW_007729797.1:155307-172605 GCF_000696425.1 Galeopterus variegatus | reverse complement strand
ATTGGTACTTCATTAAACAGCATGGAAAATCTGGGCAAACTAACATGGCAATGTAAAACCAGTAGAAATTTCTGACCTTTTCCTCCTTCCATTTCTGACACGGCTAGTTATATCAGCATGCCCCTTTTAAAAACACAAGTGTTTAAATGAAAAAAAGATGCAAAGAAAACTTCAGGGAAGTAGTTAGAGAACTACTGAAGTAGAACAATTAGGTTTGCAGCTGCTGAGCATTTAACAACCAGATTTTATTTTTCTTAGTAATTGTGTTCCTCAGATTTAAAAAAAAAAAATCTTGTGAGAAGAACACATTTGAATTTTTACAGCCAGTGTTCATCACCTGATATTCTAAGTATGAGTTTATCTTCCTTTTCATCGTTAAACATCTTGAATGTGCCAGACACCCCTGCTGTCTCTTTCCTTTACTATCTCACCCCCCACTGGAGACTTCTTTCTCATTACTGAGATATGCACTTCTCAAAAATCACCTCTTACCAAATACAAAGGAGTTCTATCAATCCACTCTCTCCTTCATCTATGTTTGAAACTTCATCACACTGTCCATCTCTAACACCTATCCCCTTATGGCGCTTCTGATGCTACAACATTCTGAGTCATTTTTGTCTTTCTATCTAATATAGCAGGAATAATAATTTGCAGATATATAACTGTTGCACAATACTTCCCTTAAAGCCTTCCATTCCTAAGTCTTTGTCGAAGGGAAGATGAGGGCAAATCTTATTGAAAAACAGGACTTTGGTCAGCTTTGGGTTTCTTAACTGACTTTCTGAACTTCTTTAGCAAGACAGTGTTTATAAGAAACTGGCTTTGTCTGGATGGGAATGACTTCTCAGTGAATTTTCTCAAGTGTTAAGATAACAAGTGTTAGACTTGAATAACGACACAACTTATATAAGGTAGGTGAGCCCCAGCAAAAAGAGGAAGGGGGTATTGTGGAAGCAATTGAGACAATGTATAGAATAGTTATTTAAATGAGGATATAATCCTGGCCTCTTTGCTTATTAGACCCATGACCTGAATTAAATTATTCCGGGACTCGATTTCCTTATCAGCCTCATTATTTCCCACTGATATTAATAATAATACCTCCCTTTTAATTTTTTTTTCTCTTAAGATGGTTGTCAAGATTAAATGCTAAAGAAGTCAAAAACAAAGCAAAAATAATAAAAATAAATTAAAAATAAAACCATGCCTGATACACAGTAAATGCTCTGCTATTATTTTTCTAATACGTTTATGTCTTCATCTTTCATTTTTCTGGGTCTGATTCCTAGAGAACAGAGGTGTGTTAGATAAGTTGCTTCTCACATAAGACTCTGGGGAGTTGCTTCAGAGGCTGTTCCTGCACGGATCTGAATCTGCAGGCTGCCACTTCAGAGTAATAGCATAGTTTAGCAGCACAGCACGGTTATCGGAGGGAGGTACTAAATTTAACTTACTCCCTTGAGATGCTCTTGGTTACAGGCATGAACAGCACCTGGAGGGTCATAAACACTGAAAGGAGGGGGTGTGGAAACAAGCTGAGGCACTGGCTCCAGGAGGATCACAATACTGAGGGTAAAGTAGTTCCCATCCAAGATCATAACTCAACCACACAGCATCTGCAGAACACAGAACCAGCAAGAGCCAAGGAGAGGCAGTAAGAGAGATGACTAACTGGGTCTTGTCTTGACTCTTCAAAGAGAGAGAGGATAGATCACAAGTTATATTAGCCCCAGACTAATGTAGAGGGCAAAGCAGAGTGCTCTGGACTAGGTGATGGGATATCAGTACTAGAAGGAGAACAAAGGAATTTAGTGACCACATGCATATTGGATACTGAATGCTAAGAGCTCAAGTCTTATTTTCCCATTAGGTTCTCAGAATCCTAGATGCAGAATCATCCTGGCAAGAACTGAAAAACACTTTCTTGGGAAATATTACCAGACCAAGATAAAAAACCTGAATATATTGACATTGGTTGTTACCACCAAAAAGGAAAAAAAGTCTAATCAGAATACTCTGTAAGAATATACTGAAAATACATTTCCCATGTACATATCCATGACTTCAGCTTTATCCAGTCTTAAGCATTAGAACACAACAAAGTATAACCAAACATCTTAAGGAAACATATAACATGTAAATTATAGAGGAGTCCAAACAAACAAGCAAACAAAAAACATAATTTATCTTAGAGGAAAAAGCCATTATCTTCGAAAGGAAGAACACTAGTGTCAACATTACCAGTTAGATAAGAGATGATAATTTATTCATGGTACAGGATGGGGTGATACAAAGAAAGAAATACTAAGAGAACAGGCAAAAGCTTTTGCAATTTAAAATCATTATAGCAGGGGCCGGCCCGGTGGCGCACTGATACAGTGTGCCGCTTGAGAGCGCAGCGGCGCTCCTGCCGAGGGTTCGGATCCCACATACAGACCGGTTCCCGCTCACTGGCTGAGCGAGGTGCGGGCGCAGTGCCGAGGTTTGCGATCCCGTTGCCTGTCCCGGTCTGGTACGGGCGCGACACTGAGGGTTGCGATCTGTTGCCGGACACGGAAAAAAAAAATCATTATAGCAGGATTAAAAAAATTGATAGGAATTGTAAAGTTGAGGAAAACTACCAGAAAAGAAAGCAAAATGTCCAAGAGGCAGAAGAAAAGAGAAATAGGATAGTACAAGGAGTTCTAAAAAGAAAGAAAGGGAAAAAATCAAGGGAGGACTTTATCAGAGAAAGAATTTGAGAAACTTCCAAAGAACTGATGAGAAGTTGCCAGATTGATTGCTTACCATGATGAATGGAAGTATATCTACATATTGTGAGTTTTATGAACACTGTGGATAAAGATGAGGGTTTACTAGTTTATGAAGAGAGATTTTTTAAAAGTCACATATAATTTATAAAGCATCAAGAGTTCAATTGCAGCATCAGAATCAAAAAGGTTATGGAGCTTCAAAATATAAAGAAAATTCTATACCTAATAAATAACCAATAGTCAAATCATACTTTCAAACATGCACAATCTTGAAAAATTTATCTCTTACGGAACATTTCTTATAAAGCCATGGAGGATGTATTCCAACCAATATGTAGACATGTACTACAGAAAAGGGTGAACCAAAAGACGACATCCCAAAGGACTTCTCAGAAGCATGGAGAAGGGACAGCCCCAAACTGACAGATGCACATCAAGTATATATAGGGGAATGGACACAGATTAAAACACTGTGACCCAAGAAACATCTCTAATGAGGGATATTCACACCACAGTCCCCTCTGCCGTTGTACGTACTAACTTTTCAACATCAGAAAAAAATGTCTTGTGAAACTTGGCTTATATTCACATCTTCACTTGGCTTACCTTGCCCTTATGAAGTCCCACCTCTCTTCTTCATATCTCATTGCACGGGTCAGTTTATGACTCTCTTTTCTCCCTTGCAGAAGTCTGCTTTGACTTATACTCAAGAGTAGGAGGAAGACTACTGGAGCTTAGGAGCAGGAGAATCCATATTCCTTCTAGAATGCCAGTATCTGGCCCATATTCTAAGCCTGTCGGAAATCCCAATTTTTCTAAGCCTATGTTTCTCAAGACCGTTTCATGTCCTTACCCACTGACTTTCTGAGAAGGAAATCTCCTAAACTCTCAAGGGAGACAAAGTCAGACTATGATCCAGAGGCTCTGCTCAGCTTATCTTCTTCCAGACCCTTCTTTTCAACAGGCGCAATATTGTCTTTTCTTTCTGCAATTAAGTTTGTCTTTGCTTTGTATCAAAGTTAATTTCCACATTATTTAAGGATATGTACATAGTTAGAAACAGTACAAAAAAAGGAGGAGATAGATAGGATTATGATTAGACAAAGGCACATGGGAGCTCCTGAGACATGGGCAGTGATCTATGTCTTATCCTAGGTAGGGAGGATATTGAGTGGATTATTACTTTTGCTACTGCCACTAACTTGTAAACTGCATACAGACGGTGTGATACATTTCAAAAATAAACAACATTAATAACAGTAATAAAGAAGGAAAAAAGAAAGAGGAAGGACAGGAGGAGGGCAGGAGGGGAATCACAGCAGCATGAATGTTATCATTCATTTTTTCTTGTTTAGTTAATATATATCCATTCGCTTGTATAAATATTATTTACAAATAGACTCATGACGCTCTATAGTTTCTTTTCTTTATAAGTCCCAATATTCCATTGACCTAACATCCTTCCAGCCTCTGAGAAATTTTACCCTGTTACATGTTAGTTCTGTTATTAAAATTTGTATCAACCTGACTGAATGCAGGGTAAAGGCATCTTTTAACATTTTGGTGAAGAACACACAATATAATTTTGCCTTACAGCTTTATGGTTTTAAGAATGTGAAAATATGGAAAGGGTGTATTTAACTAGAGCTTTCCTATACGTGAATTTAAAATGTCTACACATTTAATTTTAAAATATATTCAATGAAGTCTTTTGTACTTGTTTCTGAGAGAGGAAGAGAGAGAACCCTGGTCAGAATCAGACTTACTTATCACTATGTATATTAGGTGCCTATAATTTATCTATATTAAAAGTAGTTTAAACCTATATAGTATAACCTAAGTTTTTTTCAGGACATTAAAACATTCCTTCTAAATGTTCTTAAAAATATATCAATGACTTAATTAGATTAAACATTTTTATTTAAGTGGCAATGCCCATTGAAACAAATCATTAGCAGTTTAATATACATTTGCACAAACAGGTTATGTTTCTTCTAACATGGAATAAGCAAAATTGTGGGCTGATCTTAATATCACATTACGGTAACATTAATAGACACCTAAGATATGCCAGATATGTTGGGCTAAGTTATAATTTATAATCTAATCTTAAAATTAACTTCAAAAATTAGAAATTTTTATTTTATCTCTCAGAGAAAAAAATGGAGACCCACAGACATGACATTACCTGCTCAAATTATAAGAATAAGTCAATAGCAGAACATAGGTTTCTAATCAGATCTGGTTGACTTTAAAGCCTAAGCTCTTTCCAGAGGAAGCAGGAAAAAATAAGAGCCATAATGAGGACCAAGAATAAGTCAATAGCAGAACATAGGTTTCTAATCAGATCTGGTTGACTTTAAAGCCTAAGTTCTTTCCAGAGGAAGCAGGAAAAAATAAGAGCCATAATGAGGACCTCAGATAGCACCCAAGTACTGCGCCTAAAAAATTACCCAAGTACTGCCAAAAAAGAGAGAAAAATCTTCAGAGGTAGGGAGGGTAGCGAAGCAATTGAAGAAAGTTATACAACTAGACTTCCAGTTTCTGATTCTGCATGTGAGGAGATTGGATGTGACACCCTATCCTAACAAGAAGTAAAAAGTTTAACAGCCTGAAAAATCAACAGCTCTTCTTGGATCCATAAGAGAGATGGAGACAAGACAGGAGAGACAGACAGGTGAATACAGGGAGTTATGGCTAACCATTGCAGAGATGCATAAGCAGAAAATACCACAAGACTCAGTGCTGGGACAGGAAAACCTAAACCGTAACAGGCACTTCTGCAGGCTCAGTGTGGACAAGTCTGAGTGTTCAAAACTCCAGGGGGGCTAAGTTATGGGCAGATGTGGGGAGCACACTTTCATGAGTTTTATTTCCAGGAGCTTCACCAGGTTTTCACAGTAAATATCTAAGAAAAAAATCCCCTTGTGCTCACAGCAGGATAAGAGAAAAAGGAGCCACTGCAAACTATGTGAGAGCATACTGTTCTTAACAAGCCTGACCTTAGGAGAAACTCTTTAACCACAGTCTAAACTACCAGTGTTTTATCAGAACCTAACTAATTTAGGGGAAGGAAAATAACCAACTCTAGCCAGCTCTAGCTTTCCACATAGGAAAAGAAAAATTACTCAACTCCAGCCCTTTGTATCTATCGTATATCACCTAAGCATGTGGAGAAAAAAAGAGAAGCACCTGTGAAGTTCACAGTCCAAAGTCATGGGTTCACTAAAAGACCAAGAGCTAATTAGAGGACTGTAGAATGCTTCACCTCCTCCACAACTTACAGCCAAATTACTGAAGGCTTATTTACAGAAATTCCTTTTACCCGGTTTATCATGTGTGGCTATCAAGAAAAAACTACAAAGCATACTAAAAGACAAAGCAAAACAAAACACAGATTGAAGAGACAGAGCAAGCATCAGAACCAGCCATGGCAGGGATGTTGGGATTATCAGACGGGGAACTTAAAATAACTATGATTGGGGCCGGCCCCATGGCGCACTGCTACAGTGTGCCACTGGGGAGTGCGGCAGCGCTCCCGCCGAGGGTTTGGATCCCACATACAGACCGGCCGCTCACTGGCTGAGCGAGGTGTGGGAGCAACACCGAGGGTTGCGATCCCGTTGCCAGTCCCGGTCCGGTACGGGCGCGACACTGAGGGTAGCGATCCGTTGCCGGTCACAAAAAAAGACAAAAAAAAAAAGGAAAAAATAAATAAATAAATAAATAAATAACTATGATTAATATGCTATAGGATCTAATGGATAAAGTAAAAAAAAAAAATACAGGACATAGATGAGGCAAGAATCTCTGAGCTTGAAAAATATCAATAGAAATATCTAAAACTGGAAAACAAAGAAAACAAATGCTAAAAAAAAAACCCCAAAACACAAGGTATATCCAAGGACTGAGGGACAACTATAAAAGCTTAACATGCATTTAATGTGAATAGCAGAAAGAGAAAGAGAGAGAGGAACAGAAAAATATTTGAAACAATAATGACTGAGAATTTCCCCATATTAAGGTCATATACCAAACCACAGACCCAGGAATCTCAGAGAACACCACTCAGGATACATATCAAAAACAACAACAACAACAAACAACAACAAAAACCCCTACAACTCAGCATATTATTTTCATACTACAGAAAATGAAAGATAAAGAAAAAAATTCAGAAAAAAGCTACAGGTAAAAAGCACTGTACTTATAGAAGAGCAAAAATAAGAATTACATCAGACTTCTCCTCAAAAACCATGAAAGCAACAGCACAGTGGATTAAAATATTAAAATGTTGAGAGAAACACAAAACAAAACACCAATTTAGACTTCTATACTATATGAAATTATCCTACAAAAGTGAAGAAGAAATAAAGACTTTTTTCAGATAAACAAAAATTGAGGAAATTTATTTATTTATTTATTTATTTATTTAATTATTTCCAATAAATGAGCCCAAGACATGTTCAAAAAGTTTTTTAGAGAAAAGGAAAATAAAATAAGTCAGAAATTAGGATCTTCATAAAGATTAGAAAAGCATCAAAGAAAGAATGAGTAAAGATAAAATAAAAACTTTCATTTTTCTTGTTCTTAATCAATCCAACAGATAAGTTTTTTCAAAATAACAACAGCAACAATGTATTTGATTATGTATGATTAAATGAAACAAATGCCAGCAATGATAAGAGACAGTAGAGAGGAATTAGGATTATATTGATATTATAAGGTACTCACAGTACCTGTGAAACAGTACAGCATTATCTAAATGTGGACTTGTATTAGTTTTAACTATGTATTGCAAACTCTAGGGCAACAACTAAAAAAATTGGGAAGAAAAGGTGTAACCAATTTGTTAAGAAAAGAAAGAAAGTGGAATCATATAAAACCCTCAATTGAAACCATAAAAGGCAGAAAAAAAGTGAAAGGCAAAAATAAAAACAAATAACAAGGGCAACAAGTAGAAAACAGTAAATTAATATGTATGTATTAGATTTTAATACACTTATATCAATAATCAGTTTGAACATCAATGGTCTAAATGCACCAATTAAAAGAGATTGTCAGAGTGCATCAAAAAACAAGACTCAACTGTATGTTGTCTACAAGAAAAACATTTTAAATATAACAACACACACAAAAGTAAATGAATGGAGAAAAAGATTGCATGCTAAAACTGATCAAAAGAAAGCAGGATTAGCTGTAGCAGTTTCAGGCAGAGCAGACTTTAAAGCAAGAAAACTTATCAGAGATTTAAAAAATCACATTACATATTGATAAATGGATCAATTCTCTAAGAGGACATAATAATCCTTAATATGTATGCACCTAGCAACAAAGCTTCAAACTACATGAGGCAAAAACTAGTAGAACTGCAAGGAAAAATAGATGAATCAACTGTTATAGTTGGATACTTTATTTTTATCAGAAACGGACAGATCAAGCCAGCCGAAAATGAATAAGGATATAGTTGAACTCAACAATATCATCAGTCAACTGAATATCACTTAAATCTATAGACTATTTTATCCTAAAATAGCACAATACATATTCTCAGGCTCATATGAAACATTCACCAAGATAGACCACATTCTGGGTTATAAAACACATTTTAAGTTTAAAAAAATAGAAACCATACAATGTTTGCTCTCATACTACAATGGAATTAATGCCCAGATAAGTGGAGATTAAATGACACACTTCTAAATAACACATGGGTCAAAAGAGAAACTGAAATATATTTTGAACTAAATTAAAATGAAAACACAACTTATCAAACTTTGTGGGACTCAGTGAAAGCAGTACTCAGAAGAAAATTTATAGCATTGAATACATATATCACAAAAGAAGAAAGGTCTTAAATCAGTAATCTAAGTTTCCACCTTAGAAAACTAAAAGTAGAAGAGCAATTAAATCCATAGAAAGAAAATTTTAAAAAAAATACAAATTAGAACAAAAATTAATGAAATTGAAAACAAAATATCAATAAAGAATGTCAATAAAAACAGAAGCTGTTTCTTTGAAAAGATTAATAAAATCAATAAGCCTGTAGTCATGCAAACCCCAAAAAAGTGAGAGAACACAAATTAATTATATCAAAATTAAAGGACATCACTATGTGACTGATATCAGAAGTGAAAGAAGGGATATCACTACAGATCCTTGGACATGAAAAGGATAATAAAGGAATCTTTATTGTGAACAATTCTATGTCCACAAATCTGATAACTTTGAAGAAATAGACCAATTTCTTGAAAGATATAATCTGCTAAAGAGGATTAAACATAAGAAGAAATAGACAATATGAGTAGGCCTATATCTACTTTTAAAAATTGAATTAATAGTTAACAACCTTCCAAAATAGAAAGGATCAGACATAGATGGATTCACTGGTAAATTTTACCAAATATTTAAGAAATCATACCAATTCTCTTCAATCTATTTCAAAGATAAAAACAGAGGAAGTACTAATACTTCCTAACTCATTCTACAATGGCAGCATTACCCTAATAACAAAAACAGACATTAAAACTACAGACCAATGCCTGTAATAAACATGGGTGCAAAAATCCTCAACAAAATGTTAGTAAATTAAATCCAGCAATGTATAAAAAGAATTATATATCATGACCAAGTATATACAAGTACATAAATACATACATTTGTCCCAGGTATGCAAGGCTAGTTCAACGTTCAATAATCGATTAATTAATATATCACATCAACAAGCTAAAAAATAAAAATTACTTGATCATATCAATAGATGTAGAAAAAACGCTTGACAAAATCTAACACATATTCATGATAAAAACTCTCAGTAAACAAGAATAGAGGGGTTATTCCTCAATTTGATAAAGAATACCTATGAAAAAACAAAACAAAACAATAGCTAATAACATAGTTTATGATAAGAAACTAGAAGCTTTCTCACCATGAAAGGAACAAGGCAAGAATGTCCCCTCTCACCACTCCTTTGTAACATTGTATAAGTCCTAGATAACACAGTAAGATAAGGAAAGAAAACAAAAAGGTATACAGACTGGGAAGAAAGATATAACACTGTCTTTGTTTGCAGATGACATGATCATCTATGTAGAAAATTTGAAAGAATTAACAACAAACTAGTAAATGATTACAGCATGATTGCAGGATACATATTAATATACAAAAGTCTATCACTTTCCTATATATCAGCAATGAACAAGTGGAACTTGAAATTCAAAACACAATATCATTTACATTAGCACCCCCAAAAATAAAATACATAGGTGTAAATCTAACAAAATATGTGCAAGATCTATATGAGGAAAATGGCAAAACATTGATGAAAGAAATCAAAAAAGAAATAAATAAATGGAGAGACAGTCCACATTCATGGATTGGAAGACAATATTGTCAATATGTCAATTCTTCCCAACTTGATCTATAGAGTTAATGCAATTCCAAATCAAAATTTCACCAAGGTATTTTGTGGATATCAAAAAACTGATTTAAAGAGAGACTAAAGATTCAGAATATCAAAAAGAATATTCAAAGAGAAGAGAAATGTTGGAAGACTAACACTACCCAACTTCAAGAATTACTGTAAAACTACAGTAATCAAGATAGTGTGGTACTGGCAAGAGAATAGACAATTAGATCAATGGAACAGAAAAAATAACCCAGAAATAAACCCACATAGATATAGTTAACTGATCTTTCACAAAAAAACAAAGGCAATACAGTGGAGCAAAGATGGTTTTTTAAATAAATGGTGCTGGAACAACTGGACATTCACATGCAAATAAATAAAGAATGAACGAACCTAGGCACAAACCTTACATCTTTCCCCAAAATTAACTTCTAATAGGCCTAAATGTAAAATATGTAAAACACAAACTTTAAAACTAGTAGAAGATCACACAGGAGAAAGTCTAGATAACCTTGGGTATGGGATGACTTTTTACATACAACACCAAAAGCCTGATTCATGGAAGTAATTGGTAAGTTGGACTTCATTAAAATTAAAAATGTCTGCTTTGCAAAAGACAATGTCAAAAGAATGAGAGGACAAGCCAAAGACTGGAAGAAAATATTTGCAAAAGGACAGTTATCCAAAATATGCAAACTTAATAAGGAAACAAGGAACCCAATTTAAAACTGAGCCAAAAACCTTAACAGACAGCACAACAAAGATGATATACAGGAGGCGAACAAGCATATGAAAAGGTTATATACTATCCACATTATAAGCCACAGGAAAATGCAAATGTAAACATCCATGAGATGCCACCACACAACAATTAGAATGGCCAAAATCCAGAGAACTGACAACACCAAAGGCTGGAAAGGATGCAGAGCAGCCAAACTCTCATTCATTGCCGATGGCAATGCAAAATGGTACAGCCACTTCGGAAGACAGTTTGGCAGTTTCTTACAAAACTAAACATATTCTTACCAAATGATCCAGCAATTGCATTCTTGGTATTTACCACAGGAGTTGAAAATTTATCTCCACACAAAAATCTGCACACTGAGGTTTATAGCAGATTAATTTGTAATAGCAAATCTTGGAAGCAACCAAGATGGCCTTCAGTAGGTGAATAGAAAAATAAACTTTGGTACATCTAGACAACAGAATATTATTCTGTACTGAAAAGAAATAAGCTATCAAGCCATGAAAAGATATTAAGGAATCTTATGTGCAAATCACTAGGAAGCCACTCTGAAAAGTCTACATACTGTATGATTCTAACTATATGACATTTTAGAAAAGGCAAAATTATAGAGAGAGTTTTTGCCAGGGATTAGGTGGGAGGGAAAGATAAATGAGAGGAGCACAGATAATTTTTTTGGCAGGGAAAATAAATACTCTGTATGATACTAAAATGCTGGATGCGTGTCATTATACATTTATCCAAACCCATAGAACGTACAACACTGAGTGATTGCTAACGTAAACTATGGATTTTGTGTGATAATGATGTTTCAATGTAGGTTCATCACTTGGAACAAATGTCCCACTGTAATGGGGATGTTCATAGTGGAAGCGGCTGTGCGTGAGTGGGAGCAGGAGGTATCTGAGAAATCTCTGTACCTTCCTCCTAATTTTGCTGAAGACCAAAACTACTCTAAAAAAGTGTTTAATTTTAAAAAAATACACAACTTTGTCTATAATCCTCCCTAGTTAAGAAAACTGCAGTGTGTTGTAATAATATTCTTCCAAATACTTACATCCTCAACTATCACCCTCTTAAGCTAGGATTTTTTTTGCATAGCCCTGTTTTGATAACACAGTCTCCACAAATGTCTCTCGTTTTATAACCACAGATATGCTTTCAAATGTTCTGTCCATCCACCCTCATCAGTGCTCAAATAAAATGGAAAATATTTAACCATTTAAGTAAGGTAAATGTGCTACGTAAAAAACTACAGTCTCAACTGGTTGCCACATACTGTATCTCTTCAGGGATATGTGTCCTATTAAATGCCCTATTCTCATCAAACTTCAGCTACTCTATTTTTCCCTTCACTGCCAATTAAACAATAGACTTTTGATCTGATCTCAGATTTGACTCTGTTTGCTTTATACTACCATCTGCCTTTTATCTGTGCTGTTTTCTGCTGCTTCTACTTTGTATTTCTAACTGCAGTTGGTTCAAATACCTAAAGGGATTTAAGTCGAGTCATTTGGGGCTTATACTTCCACACCTTTCTCAGCAAGTTCAGCACTGCTAGATCTCTTGAAAGCTTTGCTAAGCCTTGTTTTCAGTCCACTAACATCTCTGACAATTGACTAGTCCCTATGTCAGTGACAGATGTATGGAGCATTAGCTCTAGGCCTATCTCTGTATAATAAAATACCTCTTTTTTTTTTTTAACAATGAACACAATGTCTAGAAGGAAAAAAATCAGTCTGATAGAAAAAGTTGATATGTGCTTTCATGTTGAACTACCCTTAAGTTCCTTAAAACAGTTCTCTGTAATATCACAAAATTCTCTCTGTCCAGGGTGAGACAGACTACAAAGTGAGGCCATGCAGTCACTTTCCACAAAAGGCTTTGTTTTTGAAAAACAGAGATATCTTTCAGCTTAGTATCTTCCTCATGAGTATCCTGGAAATTTGGGTCATAATACTACAAATTCGTTATCCTGTGACAAATGCATATGAGTTTACAGTAATTAGTGGCAAAATATCGAGCCCTCCAACATAAATTATAGAAGCAACTTATTTAAAACCTGAGATTCCTCATCAATAAAATGGTGATAGTAACAGACCTGAGTTCAGAGTGTTGTTGTAGCAATTAATTGAGATAATTTATGTAAAGCAGTTACCACACTGCCTGGATTTTATAAGTTTTATGTAAATTTAACAATTACTTGATTTTTACTGTTATGTTCATATATGTAAATACCTATCTGAATTAGTTTAAATAACAAAAAATGTACATTTTTATGTTTTTAAAAAAGTAATGACAATAGGAACTAGCCTAGGAAAATATTTGTAAGTGATAGGTTCTGCAAAGAATCAAAAGATTTAACATTAAAATGAAATAATTCTATTTTCGGCTTCAGAAACAAGTTTGCAATTTTTTTTTTTTTTTTTTAGTGGGTGCTGTGGTTTGAATATGTCTCCCAAAAGTTCATGTGTTGGAAGTTCAATTGCCATTGTAACAGTATTAATAGCTGGGGCCTTTAAAATGTTATTAGGTCAAGAGGACAGAGCCCTCATGAATGAATTAATGCCATTATCATGAAAGTGAGTTAGTTATTCCAGGAGTGGGCTACTGATAAAAGGATGAAATCATCCAATTTCCTCTTTCTGTCACCATGTCATGCCTTCTATCATAGAATGACCCTTACCAGATGCAAGCATCATGCTCTTGGACTTCCCAATCTCCAGAACTCTGAGCAGAATAAATTTCTATTCTTTATAAATTACTCAGTCTGTGGTATTCTGTTATAGTAGCATGAAACAGATGAAGACAGTAGGTAAAAATTCTTTCTGACATTCCACTTACTGATCACAACTTTCCTAACTTCTTCAACATGTGTTTAAGAAGTATACTACGTACATGGAATTCAGCTGTCTGTGTTCAGTCCTGGTTTTGCCCAACTCTGGCTATGAGACAGACAAGCCTCTAAGTCATCTTCGTCTTTCTGTGCCTCAGGTGTGCTCATTGCTAATGGGGTGAGCAGAGCTAAATATATATTAATACATATGTATATTTATATGTAAATTTATGTACATATATAAATATATATACATACACATATGTATATATTTATAAACATAAATATATGTACATATATACATATATGTGTGTATATGTATATATTAATAAATAAGACATCTATATGTATTTCTATGTTTATCTTTATATATTGAAAATCGTGTGTTTACACCAATACCACTAATTCATAGGGTTCATTGCAGCTTTCACTCTTTCATATTTGTAACTCCCTTCTCCAACAGGGAGAAGCCAGCCTCCCATTTTTTCAATATATTTACTTGTTCGCTCAATCTCCCTCTATATAAACAATCTACAGACCCTTCTAAGTAGCCGTGTTGCTCATAAGCTTCCTCTTATGGACTTCGTCTCTGTCAGACTATCATATCTCTCTGCATCAATGCCCGCTTTGAACCAACACAGTGTTTCTTAACCTCTTTTTCAACATGAACTCCTTTGAAAAGTGGATGCAAGCCCCATACCCTTTCCCAAAAAATGCACACAAGCAAATCTGCAGAAAATGTATACAATTTTAAGGGGTTTATAGAAGTAGTTTTATGACAATAAGCAAATTACATGATGTCTCTAAGATAATTTTTTATGTGTACATCAGTTGTGATAATAATAGCCCCCTCATAGGTCCATGAAGGCTTAAATAAGAAATTTTATCTATCATGCTTAGAATACTGTGAGCAAAGCATACATGCTAGTTGTTAGAATTATCTTCCCTAGTCAGCTCCTGCTCCACCTTATGATCTCCGATCAGTTGCTATACACTTCCCTGTTCCAATAATTAATCACGTCCCTCCTACATTTATTTAAAAAGATATCTGAGTCTCAGTTTCCTCTTCTCTAAAATGGTGATGATGATAGCTCTCATTCTGAGAAATAGTAAAAATTAGAGATCACATATTGTAAGTAACTTGTATATAAAATATGTTCAAAATAGCAATAATTATTCACATTTTATATTGGACTGGTATATTCCTTTTCTCTGAAGGCTTTTCTCTAGCTATCTGGTAACTAAAGTCTCACCCATCCTTCAACAACCAGATCCACTGTACCTTATCTCTAATGCTTCTTTGGTCATTCCATATGAATTGCATTCTTTATGTGTCTCTCATGTTCCTTTCTCCCACTAGCACCCCTCTGGCAGATGTAGCTTGACTCAATGATTTAATGTAACTGCATTTATAGGGGTTGGTTATAAGAAACATCCATTTCAATTGCTACATAATAGTCTTGATAAAAGATTAGCCAAAGGCATTGCCCACTTTTGTATCCATTATAGCTTATACAAACATCCCATGATAAAATTAGTTCCAGAGAAGAGTTTACCATTGGTAATAAATTATACGTATATTGTCTTTGCATTGGAGGTGAAGTGGCATGAAATGATTGTGAACTTTGTCAAGAAGATCCAAATTCTGGCTTTGCCACTTCCTAGCTCCTTGCATTTGGATGATAGATTAATCTCCTTGAGGCTTATGCTGCTATATCGTAAACCAGGTATGATATCCCTTCCTCAAAGTATGTTATTGAAGATTAAATCAAAAAGTACATACAAAGAGCTTAAGGAATACAGGATAAACTATGCTCGTCCTTCACCTCTGTCCTTGACCCTTTCTTCTAATTCATTTCTATTTTTCTCCTTAACTGTTTTAATACTTGGAGCTAAACTAGATGCCTTTTCTTAGGTAATTTACAATTTCTAATCTGTGTGGGTTTTTTTCCTTTTTTAATTCAAAATGGCTTTTGTTGCCCAACTTTTAGAAGTAGAAGTGGATTAATTTCTAAATAAATAAAATAAAAATATGCATGTTAATTCAGATGAGTTACTTTTAATTTTTTAGAAAAATAAGTCAAATAATACATTTAATGTTTTTTCTACTCATAAGAATCTAAGCATAAACTGAGAGTACATTTATTGATACTTTATTATTAAAACCCTCCTTGGTAAATCTGTAGACAAACTTTTTAAGTTAGAATTATGGTTTTAGCAGTTAATAGATGTGTGTCTGTGGGCAAATTACTTAACTTCTCATTGCCTCATTTTCCTCATCTGTAAAATGGGGAAAATAATAACATCTATCTGTTTTGGTTTCTGCAAGGATTAAATAAAGTTAGTTTTTGCAAAATATCTCAAATAGTGCATGGCAGAGACTTACATATCTAAGTACATGTGTAAGTACATATGTAAGTTTTAGGAAAATTTAAAAAGAATGAAAAACATCACTTCTTCACTATTAGCTTATTGAAATGACATGCTATAATATTCTATAACCATTTAAATATCAAAACCATGCCTATACAGACAATAATAGAGGCAATCTAAGGATATTCTGATTTTATATTGAGTTAAATTGCCAGTCTTGTGCTGGTACATGGCAAAGTGACCAGAATGACCAATTCACTCCGTCTCTTCTACATGGGTCTTTATTTTATGGCTGTTGGGATTAATGGGGAAGCAAAGATTTCAGAACCACATTGTCACACGTGTGTGGTTACAGACTAAAAACTAAACCTTAAATCTAAAGTCAGTTCGGTCAAATCTGTAAAAATGCATCAAGTATAATAGTCTAAATTTGATATCTGACCAGTGGGCATCCATTTTGACTGATTCCTCTCATTTTTTTTCAATTGGATATCTTGGCATTTTGTAGTGGCTTTAGTATAAACACTTGAGAAATTTATACAATACTTACCTACCTCACCATTCAGACTGATGGCTGTACATTGACAATCTAAGATGAAATATCTGTTTTGAGTGCAAATGGCTATTACTACAAGATATAAGTGTTTTCAAAGATGAAAACAATGTACACTTTTAAGGTCATAAACTAGTTTCAATTGCTACTATCCTCATGTGTGAGTGTTTACATTTCAAAGTTGTTTTGATCATAAAATATAATTTTTTTTAAAAATAGCAAGGCCATTTGTGTTCCCTACATTTGGATTACTCTGAAGCTTTCAATGCAGTGGTTATCAAAATTGTTTGCTTCATAAAGGTGAGGGTGACATTTCTAGACTACTAGCTACATATTTAGGAATGGTCTGTCAGATAGTCAAGCCTATAAATAAGAACTGGCAGCAGCTGGAACAGAATTGAATTCCTCTGGATAATTGGCGTATGTGTCACCCAGGGATAAGTGAGAGCTCTGCCTAAGAAAAGGTTGACTGATAAGACAGCGCATGTCTTCCCATGTATATGACACGCATTTGCACAGGAAAAAAAAAATCCACTGCCCAGAAACATTTTAAATTTCATGACTATGTACTTTAAAATCAAAAGGGTCAGTTTCTTTTTTTTTTTTTTTTTTTTTTTTTTTTTTTTT
>NW_007729797.1:146922-154344 GCF_000696425.1 Galeopterus variegatus | reverse complement strand
GTTGAGGATACTGGCTCGCCACAGGCAGCGATCAGGCGGGAACCGGTCTGTATGTGGGATCCGAACCCTCGGGTGGGAGCGCCGCTGCGCTTCCCAAGCAGCGCACTATCCAGTGCGCCACCGGGCCGGCCCAAAAGGGTCAGTTTCTTGAAACTTTAGTAAAAGGGGCCAAGAGGCCAAACTTTTTTTTTTTTGTCATCAATCCCAGGCTCATGTTTTGGAAACCGCATGTTCCAGTAAGTACAACAGAACATAAATAAATGGTTCAAGTAGAAAGGTCTCAATTAAACACATTTATGAAATGTCTGCCTCTGAGCTAATTACATAGCACTGTTCAGGTTTAGCAGTGGGAAAACAGCCCACTGGTTTCTGTAAATGTCTCTTTATATAAAGGAAAATAATGAATATATTAAGAAAGTGCTTTGGAAAATGATAAAGAATGTGTCAGTTAATTAGCATTGTCTATAAAGTGGCCTTATTTGACATTTATATTTATAAAATCAAACATAAAGTTAACTGGCACCATGAAATCCATTTTCAAAGCGGTAGTGCTTAAAAGACTCAGTCACTCTCTCTCAGACACAAAGAAATGTAGTGCATTTTAGGTACCTCATATAAGTGGAATCATGCAGTATTTGTCCTTCTGTGACTGGCTTATTTCTCATAGCATAATGTCCACCAGATTCAACTATGCTTTTGCAAATGGCAAAATCTTTTTCTTTTTATTTTTTTAAGGCTGGTTAGTGTTTTATTATATGAATATACCACATTTCCTTTATCCATTCATCTGTTAATGGGCATTGGGGTTTTTCCCATATCGTGTCTATAGTAAAAGATGTTGCAACAAACATAGAGTTCAGATATCTTTTTGAGATCCTGATTTCAATTCTTTTGAAATACACCCAGAAGTGGGATTGCTGGATCCTTTGGTTATTCTATTTTTAATTTTTTGAAAAAACTCCATACTATTTTCCATAGTGGTTGCACCACTTTGTATTCCCACCAACAGGTTACAAAGATTCCAACTTTTCCACGTGCTCCCCACCACTTATTATCTATCATTCTTTTGGCAATAGCCGTCAACAGGTATAAGGTAATATCACATTGTGGTTTTGATGTACATTTCCTTGATGATTATTGATGTACATCATATTTTCATACACTTGTTGGCCATTTACATGTCTTCTTTGGAGAAATGTCTATTTAAGTCCTTTGCCCATTTCAAAAATTGGATTATTTGCTTTTTTACTTTTGAGTCAGAAGTTTCTTATGTATTTTGGATATTGTCCTCTTATTACATATATGGTTTGAAAATATTTTTTTTCCCATTTCATAGGTTGCTCTTTTAGTCTGTTGATGTTTTCATTGCTGAGCAGTTTTTAGTTTGGTGTAGTTCCACTCGTTTATTTTTGCCTTTGTTACCTGTGCTTTTGGTGTCATATCCAAGAAATCATTGCTAAGATCAACGTCAAGAAGGTTTTCCCTTACGTTTTCTTGTAGGAGTTTCACAGTTTCAGATCCTTTGTGTAAGTCTTTATTCATAGAAGCAGAGATAGATTGGTGGTGCTGAGGGATGGGAGGTGGGAGTAAAATGGGGAGTTGAAGCATTTTTATATGTATTTAGTTGTATTTAACAATACAGTTAAATTCCATATTGTATTTTCAGTACTTTATTGTACACTCAAAATTCTTTTAAGAAGATAGATCTCATGTTAAGTGTTCTTACCAAAACAGAAGTAAAGAGGCATAAGAAAACACTTGGTTCATGGCAAAGTGACCAGAATGACACTTCATTATAGTGATAACTTCACAGGCTTATGCATATGTTCAAACTCATCAAATTGTATACATTAAAGATGTGCAGTTTTGTTACCAATAATGCTTCAATAAAGCTATTTAAAAAATAAATGCAGTGCAGGAAAAGACAAAAAATTACAAAAAGAAGTAATAGCTACTTACTTCAAGGAACTTGTCCCAATTCAGAAATCTGTTGCTATTTAAAACAATTATTTGTAGAGCTAGGGCTAGGGTCTGGTGCTCACAGAACCCTCGAACCCATTCATAAACCCTTCACATGCAGGTCTGTGAGCTAGGTAACCAGATAAAATGGTCCTTGGAGCCTTGGCTAAGTAGGAGTAGTCTTTATTCAGCACACACAACACTAGGAGCTATGCAGTACAAAGGAGAAACTCAGAAACTCAACTGCTACCTGCAAAGTCCAAAAAAAAAAAAAAAAAACTGAGCAACTACCAGCAGAGTAAACATGTTCTATTTTTAGACTAAAGTTCTACACCCAGCTCTGCTTCACAAACTGAAGAACACACAATAGCAATTAACTAGAATGATACATGGGTGCACATGCGCACAAGTCCACCCATGTTGCTTTGCCTACCACGGATTTGTTACCCCTCTTCCCCTGGGTGACAGAGCTGCAAAGGATTACTCAAAGCCCATCTCTCTGAGCAGTGAGAAGCCTCAAAGGGTTTCATCTCTTGGAACCCTCAAGAGAGAGGCCTTCCTTCCATTTGGGAAATTAACCACAAATTGGGGTTCTCTTCCTGCATTTATTCTCCAGACCAGGAAGTTACAGGAAGTGAACATAAGTGGGGTTACAGTTTAACAATATAAGCTGGTAACATTCAGTAAAACAAGCAAAGTAACATTCCATAATGCAATTTGCAAGAGGTTAAGTCAATCCACCAACAAAAGCTTGATTTTAGCAAACATTCTTTCTTCTTATAGCAATTTACCAATATCTTTACATATAAATCAGCAACTTGTCTGTCCTTCCCAATTAAAGATAAAAAATCTGAACTTTGGTAGTGTCAAAGTTTGCAATTTAAGTCTAACCATGATAACTGTTCACTAAAACAGAAACCAAGACTCTTCAAAGGAGTATAACACAATTCTGGGGCTTGACAACATCACAGTAATGGCATTCAGTATATAATTCAGGAAAATATTACCAATTTTTAAGAGAAAACACAACAAATGGGGACTAACATTGAGACGAAGCAGATGTTGTAACCAAGAAACAAGAATTTAAAGCAGTTTTTATCATTAAATACAAAGGTGTAAAAGAAATTATAGTCCTGGGCCGAGCCCGTGGCGCACTCGGGAGAGTGCGGCACTGGGAGCGCAGCAGCGCTCCCACCATGGGTTCGAATCCTATATAGGGATGACCAGTGCACTCACAGCGTTCACTGGCTGAGCCCGGTGTGGCCGGTCTCAAAAAAAAAAAAAAGAAAAAGAAATTATAGTCCTGGGCCGAGCCCGTGGCGCACTCGGGAGAGTGCGGCACTGGGAGCGCAGCAGCGCTCCCACCATGGGTTCGAATCCTATATAGGGATGACCAGTGCACTCACAGCGTTCACTGGCTGAGCCTGGTGTGGCCGGTCTCAAAAAAAAAAAAAAGAAAAAGAAATTATAGTCCTAATGAATAACAAAATGGAAAATCTGACAGAGAAATAAAAATATAAAAAGAAGCAAGATGGAAATACTAGACCTGAAAAGAGCAATCTCTGAAATAAAAATTTCACTGGTTGGGTTTAACAGTAGACAGGAAAGAGCAGGAGGAAATTGAGCATCCTGTGCTGTACTGTGACTGAGGGCCCAGCCTGAAGCCTCGGGCAACCATCCCACCATGCAAGCAGGAGACAAGTGAGTGACCCATGCTGTGCCACAGCTGGAGGCCCGTCCTGAAGTCCCAGGTAGCCCCTCCCAATGCCCAATCAGGATGTGGTCCACCACAGCCACCACTACCTATGGCCATCACAAGACCAACTCACCACCCACAGTAGCATCCAAAGCCACCCTACAGGCAGTCCACTTCACAGTCAACTGCACTGATACAAGAAGAATCACCAATGTAGCCTGTAAATAGATGAGGAAGTCTTTCTCCTCACAGACCACTCAAGAATCATAGAAGTAACAAGAGCTCCATCAGATGACCAGACATCAATGAAAAGATACTAGAAATTCAAATAAACAAGAAGATATGACACCACCAAAAGTATATAGTAATTCTCAAGTACCAGACCCCATAGAGCAGAAAAACAGAAAACTCAAAGAGACAAGAGGTGACTCAATTAGAGAACACAATAAAATGAGAAAAAAATAACCAGGATATAAAGGAGGAAATTTACAAAGAGATTAATACTCTAAAAAAGAATGTAGCAGAACTCCTAGAACTGAAGTATGGACTCAATGAAATAAAAAACACATTAGGCAGCTTGAGCAGAAAGCAGGAGAAAGAATATCAGATCTCAAAGATGGTCTTTTTGAAATAACCCAGGAGGACAAGACAAAGGAAAAAATAATTATAAAAATGAAGAAAATCTAAGAGAGCTAGCAGACAACCTTAAGTGAACAAACATCCAAATCATGAGAATTCCATAAGGTTATGAGAAAGGGAAAAGCATTGAAAACCTATTCAAGGAAATAATAACAGAAAACTTCCTAGGTATAGGGAGAGACACAGACTTTCAGATCCAACATGCCCAAAGATCCCCAAACAGATTCAATCCCAAAAAATCCTCTCAAGACACATTATAGTCAAACTGGCAAAGCTCAAAGACAAAGAGAGAATTCTAAAAGTAGCAAGGGAATAACATCAGAACCAAATGATATAAAGACCCCCTCCAAAATGATATAAAAGATCAATTAAACAAAAAGATGGCATTTTTAGAAGATAAAATAAATAGACCAACCATTAGCTAGGTTAACAACAACAACAACAACAAAAAACCGATGACCCAAATAACAAAAATCAGAATGAAAAGGGAGACATTACAACCAAAAACACAGAAATACTTGGAATCATTAGAAACTATTATGAACAACTATATGCCAACAAATATGAAAACCTGGAGGAAATGGATAAATTTCTGGACACATACAACCTACCAAGACTAAACCAAGCAGAAGTAGAAAACATGAACAGACTAATAACAAGCAATGAGATTGAAGCAGTAATCAGCAAACTTCCAACAAAGATAATCCCAGGACTGGATGGCTTTGCAGCTGAATTATATCAAACCTTCAAAGAGAAATTAATACCAATTCTCCTCAAACTATTCCAAAAAATTGAAACAGAGGCCACTCTCCCAATCTCATTCTATGAGGCCAGCATCATTCTGATACCCAAACCAGACAAATATACAATAACAACAACAAAATATCACAATCCAATATCCCTGATGAACATAGATGAAAAAATTTTCAGCAAAGTACTAACAATCAGAATATGGCAACACATCAAAAAAATTATACACCATTGTCAAGTGGGATTCATCCCAGGATGCAAGGATGGTTCAACATACACAAGTCAATAAATGTGATACATCACATCAACAAAACCAAGGACAAAAACCATATGATCATCTAAATAGATGCAGAAAAAGCATTCAACAAAATTCAACATCCCTTCATGATAAAGACTCTCAGCAAATTAGGTATGAAGGAAAGTATCTCAATACAATAAAAGCCATCTATGACAAGCCCACCACCAATATCAGACTGAATGGGGAAAAACTGAAGGCTTTCTCCTTAAGAAGAGGAACAAGACAAGGATGCCCACTCTCACCACTCCTATTTAACATAGTACTGAAGGTACTAGCCAGAGCAATCAGACAAGAGAAAGAAATAAAGGGCATACAGACTTGAAAACATGAAGCCAAACTGCCTCTATTTGCAGAAGACATGATCCTATATACAGAAAAACCTAAAGAGTCTACCAAAAAATTCCTAGAATTGATCAACAATCTCAGTAATGTTGCAGGATACAAAATCAGCACACAAAAATCAATACCATTTTAATACTCCAATAACAAACTAGCAGAAAAAGAAATCACAAAAGCAAGCCCATTTACATACTCACACACAAAAAAATAAATACCTAGGAATCAATTCAACCAAGGAGGTAAAAGATCTGTACAATGAAAACTACAAAACACTATTGAAAGAAATTAAACCGAACACCAAAAGGTAAAAGGAGATACCATGCTCTTGGATTGGAAGAATTAATATTGTGAAAATGTCAATACTACCCAAAGCAATCTATAGATTCTATGCAATCCCCATCAAAATACCAATGACATTCTTCACATCATGAAAAAGAAATCTTAACATTCACATGGAACAACAAAAGACCCCAAACAGCCAAAGCAATCCTGAACAAAACTAAAATAAAATAATAATAAAGTCAAAGGCATAACACTACCTGACTTCAAATTATACTACAATGCTACTGTAACCAAAACAGCATGGTACTGGCGTAAAAGCATTCACTCAGACCAATGGAACAGAGTAGAAAAATCCAGAAATCAACCCACATACTTACAGCCAACTGATCTTTGACAAAGGCAACAAGAACTTGCATTGGGGAAGAGACTGCCTCTTCAATTACGGTGCTGTAAAAATTAGACATACATATATGCAGAAGAATGAAACTAGACCTGTACCTCTCAACATATATCAGACCTTAAACCTTAAAACTACTAAAAGAAAACATAGGAGAAACACTTCAGGAAGTAGGACTGGGCAAAGACTTTATGAATAAGAGCCCTAAAGCACAAGCAATGAAAGAAAAAGTAAATAGGATTATATCAAACTAAAAAGCTTATGCACAACAGAGGAAACAATAAACAGAGTGGAAAGACAACCTACAGAATGGCAGAAAATATTTGCAAACTATACTTCCAACAATGGATTAATATCCAGAATATATAAGGAACTCAAACAACTTCACAGTAAAAAATCAAATAATCCAATCAAAAAATGGGCAAAGAAGCTGAATATGCATTTTTCAAAGAAGACATACAAATAACCAACAGGTACATGAATAAATGCTCAACATCACTAATCCCCAGGGAAATATAAAGCAAAACTACATTGAGATATCACCTCCCCCCAGTTAGACTAGCCATTATTAAAAAGACTGAGAATAACAAATGCTGACAAGGATACAGGGAAAAGGGAACTCTTTGACACTGTTGGTAGGACTGTAAATTAGTACAGCCATTATGGAAAACAGTATGGAGGTTTCTCAAAGAAACTACTATATGAACTGCTATGTGATCCAGCAATCCCACTGCTGGGTGTATAGCCAAAGGAATGGAAATCATCATGTTAAAGGGATACCTGCATTCCCATGTTCACCACAGCTCTATGTACAGTAGCCAAAGAATGAAATCAACCTAAATGTCCATCTACTGATGAATGGATAAGGAAAATTGGGTATATATACACAGTAGAAAGAATGAAAATTCTACCATTTGTGGCAACATGGATGAGCCTATAGAAAAATTACATAAAGTGAAATAAGCCAAACACAGAAAGAGAAATACTGCATGTTCTCACTCATAAGTGGGTGCTAATAAAGAAGGAAAGATAGAGAGACTGATAAATATAGAGGGAGGGAGG
>NW_007729797.1:140720-146533 GCF_000696425.1 Galeopterus variegatus | reverse complement strand
GAGGGAGGGAGGTCACAATAATATGCTGAGCTTTCAGGAGAGAACAAACCTAAGGATACCAGAGATGGGGGGGGAAGGGGGCAGGGAGGGTGGTTAGGGATTGGTTGAGTAAGGGGCATAAAGAATAATTATTAATTGTACTAATGAATATGCTAATATAAGAAAAAATTTTTAAGGTAGAGAGGAGATGAAAGGTAAAAGAGTCAGTAAATTTTAAAATAGATCAATAGATATAGTCTGATATAGAAATTATGTCTTATTTTTCTTCAAGTCAATACTTGCAGCATAACAATTTCACTAGCCTTGGATCCTTTCTGAGAAAACAATATTATATTGATAATTATTATAGTGTGGTACTTAATGTTATGTTAGGACAAAAGATGTAAAACTGTATTAAACAAACAATAAATGAATTCACCAATGCTAATGTGCTTAGTTCCACATGCTGAAATTTTGGAAACCATAGCATCTGTCAAGTTTATTCCAAAACACATCTTTAGTTCCAAATTAGGTGATGATTTTGATGCTGATTGTTAATTTGGTGGGTTATTCATATAATGGTATTGTCACCATTAGTCTAAGGTCCTATTTGTCTGTTATGCTTGGAGTTTAGGTGATTCAGTTTATGTTTCTTACCAAATTCTTCAGACTTATTTTTAACAACTTTTTTTTTTATCCTTCCTAAATATAAAAGGCCTGGGTTAATTTGTGGCACTGTAGCCCCATGTAGTGTGAGAGGACGTTTCTATCTGTGCCGTGTTTTCCTTATTTCACCTTGTCTCTGAATCACTTTATAATAATAAAAGACCCCGTTATCTTTCTAATGTTCAACCTGATGTTCACCTTGGAGACCCAGGCTTATAATGACTATTTCTTGAGTCCTACAGAATTAAAAATACTTCTATTTCTAAGGCTTTAAGAGAACATTTTTTGTGATAGAACCAAGAGAACAGCAAAACCTAAAAGCATTTTTATCTTGTTTAATTTTGTAGAGCTGTATTCTACATGACAGGCTAATTATCTGCTTCCCTTTATTTTTGACCAAATAAAAACAAAGGATAGAGATTACTCATTTGAGGAACAGTGATTTCAGAACACATTTTAACTCACAGTAACTCTAATGAATTCTTGTTATCAAATTGATAGATGATCAATTTTTTAAGTCAGAGAAGCAGTTCAAAAATAGTTCTTCTACTTACAATTGCTGCTCTAAATCCCCATTATGATCATTTAGGTTCCTTTTTCCCCCTTCTCCTAGGAAGAAATGAGTCTTTTTGCNACATGACAGGCTAATTATCTGCTTCCCTTTATTTTTGACCAAATAAAAACAAAGGATAGAGGTTACTCATTTGAGGAACAGTGATTTCAGAACACATTTTAACTCACAGTAACTCTAATGAATTCTTGTTATCAAATTGATAGATGATCAATTTTTTGAGTCAGAGAAGCAGTTCAAAAATAGTTCTTCTACTTACAATTGCTGCTCTAAATCTCCATTATGATCATTTAGGTTCCTTTTTCCCCCTTCTCCTAGGAAGAAATGAGTCTTTTTGCACAAAAATAATGGCATGCTTTATGTTAATAAAGATGCTTGCATTTTGAAGTCATGGCTATAATAATGATGAGGACTAAATTAAATATGGACTACCCTGCAAACAGCCAACATCTCTTCTGTATGCTCCTAATTCCACAGGCTAAGCCTTCACAAAGACTGGATTTCTCACGGTGCTGACAAAGTGAGCCTGAGTAGTAGGAAACTAGAAAAGCTCTAACAGTGGTGGTGCTTTATACACCATGAGTACTTTCAGATTAAAAATATAGTTTTATCTCAGTGTGAGGTCAGTGCTAATAACCAGTCTTATTCAAGAAAAGCTTCAAGAATTCTATAATTGAAAGTTGCCCAATTGCGCATGAACTAACCTAATTTTGAGTAGCACAATTCATCTTAGTCAGTATTTCACTTAAATAACAAAGTTTCAGTAAAGCAGTAAGCACCTTTACTTTATATATTATCAACTGTGATACCCTGAATGTGTTTCTGCTTTTGCAAATGATGTTACATGTAAATAGTATTCTGGCTGATTCTGATTACAAAATCAGACAGGCAGAAAAATTCATTTATGGCTAAAAGAACAGCAAATGTTACAATGCTCAATCTTCAGCAAAATGATGTAAATAGTATTCTGGCTGATTCTGATTACAAAATCAGACAGGCAGAAAAATTCATTTATAGCTAAAAGAACAGCAAATGTTACAATGCTCAATCTTCAGCAAAATGATAATCAATTTACCTACAGTTAAGTCATCCTTTGTCATGACATACATTTTTACAAGTTAATTTTTACAATTTTTTTGATTGATTTTTTTAATCAATGTTTTTCACTTATGTTCTATTTTCTGATAATCGAGATCTTCTGTGTTAAACTAATTATATTTGAACAGCAAGTTCACTTAAAAATGAGAAATACGACTTCCATAATTGCATATTTTATATGACTGATATGCAAACCCCTATTCATGATCCGTGAGTACATGTATTATAAAAATGTCTTTTCACTTTTGACAGATAACCCAGAGGGAAAAAATAATAAAATAGGGTCTTCCCCATGGTTCGTCACAGTGAGATTCAGCCTTGTATCTGTTTCTCTTTGATCTAGTTGACAAAACATAAATCCAGACCCTAGAATCATTTAGGCACGACATGTAAATATCCATCAAGTAGGAATTCATAAATGTCTCCATTATTGGCATCATTCAATGTCTCTCCTTCAATTATTTAAGATTATCCTGAAGCTATTATTTGTCTGACAAATTTAGATGTATTATATATGCATGTGCAGATTTTGCAATTTAATATATTCTTTAACTCCACTGAGCTAGGTCAACTCAAACATACAGGCTGTTGTCCAGCATTGTCACATAACTGTTCTTGAGCAAAAATTTCTTATTAGCTATTCAAATGTAATGTGCATTTGAATAGGCAGGAGTCCTGGCACGATTGTTCTCATGCCCATCTGTCATCATTATTTTGCCCATATGCATTGCGATATGCCAAGATGAACTAGAGAGAGAAGCCAATAGAGCTCTAAATGAGAGATCTAGTCTTCAGGACATACAACCAAACTTAATTTCCCCTGTAAAATGTTTCTTACAGACAGCAAATCTGTGAGAACTTGCTTTTTAAGGACTTTCTTAATAGTTGTCTTTTTTAAAAGTACACATTATAAGTAATAAAATTTTGCGTGGAGTTTTACTTTGGTGAGTTTCGAATAGTATAATCAGATTTGCAACTTCTATTTCAAGTCCTAGACCGTGATGTCCAAGAATGCTTTGTAACCTCTCATCCATTAAAACTTGTGATGAAGGATAGCTTAGATTAGTACTTAGAAATTTCCATTTTAATAAGAGAATGAGTTGAAACAAAGAACTGTTAATGCTGCAAGTTCACATAAAGAGGATAAAAAATCCGTACTAGATATGAGGAGGTAGTTGCAAGAGTCAAAAATCTAAAGTCCAGGCATAGAACCAAATTAGAGACTGAAAGATGAATGCAAGTGCCTCCTTTCAGAGCAGGGAATAACAAGTTTGGAGTAACCTAGATAAATTCTTCCAAAACATATTCTAATTTTGGTTCTTTAAATGAACAAGGTCAAATAATTTGATATTAGCATTCCCATCAGGGTTCTTAGTTATCAATTGAATCGATCCAAACTTTACCAAATTCCAGAAACAATGCTGCTTCAGGCTCTGATGATTAAACTGACTTAACAACTGAAAAATCTGGAGAAAAATGCTCTTCTTTTCAGCATTTTGTTCCATTAGCTTAACACAATTTACACAGTAAACAAATAGCTGAATATATGTAGAGTAGGAAAATGAAATATCCACTACTTATTTCCAATTTAGTTTTTTTAAGGACAATTTATGGCGTTAAACTGTGAAAACACTTTCAAAGAGTGAACACAATTCAACAAGAATTCAGGAGGCAACATGTTTTGCCTTTATGAGTCCAAATAATTATTCCACAAAGAAAAAGGATTTCCTGGTTGATATTCCTCACCATTTCCCATCCCTAAGTATATGATGAAATACTAAAATCTTTCCTTCAATTTACACAAAACTAATATCAAGATTAGTTATTCTCATCAGGGAAGATAAACCTAGAGGCATAAGTAAAGGTTTTCTCTCTGGTGACCTGTTTCCCTTAGATTAAATGGCAGGCTCTAATTTCTTCTGCATGTTGTAGTAAAGCAAGTGATTTCAATGTGAAGTCCCAAAGGCTCTGTGGATAAAACTGAATCTCAATATGTTTGACTTCCTTTGTAATCTTATGTGTTTTATCCTATTCATTTAAAAACATTATTTTGATAAAAGGTGCATAGCCTTTATGAGACTGCCAAAGGGGTCCAAGACACATAAAAGGTTAAGAAGACAAATTTTAGAGCCCAGGGAAAATATGGACAGTACTGGCAAATGCCCAAAATAATGGCATTTAAGATAACTACTTGATGCTGAAACACTGAGGAATACCAAGTGAAACAAACAGTGAAATAGCAGTTGATTCTATTTTTCAGTCTGTTTTGTTGGCATCAACAGATACAGATCATTAATAACTAACATGTACTGAGTGCTTTCTTGTTAAATCTGTGGCTCATAACTGAATTCATCTTGCAACACACTAAAAACAATGCAAACAAAAAAACCAAGCAAACAAAGTGCTATGTAGTCTTCAGGGTCACAACAGGACCATGTCACAAATAATCTCACTGAGCATCTGAATTATCTGCTGAAAAGACCCTAAAAGAGATTAATTCATCATTTTCAGATACTTGTAGCAGCCAAATATGATAAGTAGGAAAAATTAACAAATTCATGTTGTAGCAACAAACTTTAAGTTTCCTCGCATAAATTATGGGAATTAGGCTCACAGTTTTGTATCCTGTGCTTCAAACTTTATGCATCTTTCATTTTTTTATTTTATTGCTACTTAAAATTTTATCCATCAGGCCAGTATTTTAAAGAAGATAGAAACTGTTTATGGTTTGGTTTCTCACAGACTGTAATACATGCCTTCTCACCTTTAAAAGTATATCAGTTTACGTCACTTTCTGAAGAGTTTGAATTTATGTTCATCTTCCATTACAGGAAATAGCTTCAATTTAGAAGTCTAATGAATATTCTTTTTCTTTTCTTTTTTTTTAGAAGAAAAAAGATTCAGCTTTATTGTGCATTTTGACTCTCTAGAAAGCTTCACCATGGTCAGTGATCTTACCTATAAGTAATACACACTTGTGTAATCATTTAAGAGTTAAAACAAATCTAAATAAGTTTGATTGTAATCATCAGGGATGAAATATTTTTATTACAAAAAGCTCTACAGTGTATTAGTCGAGTAGTTATTTTTTTGATGGTGAGTACCTCTTCAGTGTGACATTTGTTGTGTCACCTACCCCACAGGGTACTTTATGTGGACAATAATGAAGGGAAAATAAAAAGTACACATCTGAATTTTCTTTAGAGGTAATTACAATGTCAAATTGAAAGGTAATGAAAACATTTTCTAAGCCTTGAATACATTCTAACATGGATTGCAGAGGTTTGTTTGTTGTTTGTTTTGGCTGTCTTAACAAACACTTTACATGTGAGTTTTCACACCATCAACAAATCACAAAGACTTTCCCCTCGAAAGTGTTTGGAAACATAAAATTAAAAATCCAGTGTAAAATGATTGATTGCTGAATTTAGACAAATAAAATATTCTATCAGCAAGGCTTAAAAGAAATATTACGCAACTGAAGTTACTAGTCAGCAAA
>NW_007729797.1:138732-140431 GCF_000696425.1 Galeopterus variegatus | reverse complement strand
AAATATTCTATCAGCAAGGCTTAAAAGAAATATTACGCAACTGAAGTTACTAGTCAGCAAAATTTCCTGTTATATGAAGTCAGAAAGCTGTGAAAAATCTCTCTGTCTCTCTCTCCCCCCCTCCCCCCCAGAAATTAACCTGAAAACATATGGCTACTTTGTAACTTCTTGGAGTCTATATTGGTGTGACCCGCCCCCACCCTGAAGAATTTGGAAATGAGGAAAATTGTGTTGCCCACTAGAAATTACAATATGGAAACAAGATAAGAAATCAGATTATGACCAATCTTTGTTATTGGGCACACTGGCATGTAGGGTTCATATGATTAGTATATTGTCCATTTTTTCAAGTTGCCCAACCCAAAGACCTTACAGTCATCACTACCTTTTCTGCTTATATTTTGCTTACACTTTACATCCAATCCCACAGCAAATTCTACAGCCGTATCACTAAAAATCTGTTAGCATCTCCATCCTTTTCCAAAGGAGTAAATTACTCTTGCCAGGATTATTACAATAGCCTCTTGAGAGGTCTTCCTGCCTCTGCCCACTGTCTCTTCAGTCTATTGTCAATACAGCCGCCATAGTGACATTATTAAAATGTATGTTAGGGCTGCCCCGTGGCGCACTTGGGAGAGTGCGGCGCTGGGAGCGCAGCGACGCTCCCGCCGTGGGTNCTCTGTTCTGGCCATGCTGGCCACCTTGCTATTCATGGAATTCAAAAGGCCAGGTCCTGTCTCAGAATGTTGCATCTTCCTGGAGCACTTTACTCCTTTTAGATGCTTGACTTGCTCCCTCACTTTCTTTAGCCCTTGATTCAAATGCCCTCTCCTTAGTATGGGCTTCCCTGATGACCCTTTTTAAAATGGCACTAGTAAACCCTCTGACCCCTTCTCCTCAACACTCCATTTATCTTCTCTATTTGTCTCCATAGCACTTCCCATCTAGCCTACTCTATATTTTGCTTATTTTGTTTATTATCTGTTTCTCCATGATCGGCGTTTCCTTTAGAATAGAATTGCCTATATGTCCATCTTGTTCATTGCAGTGTTGCAGGGTCTCGGTACCTAGACAATGCCTTCCACGATGTAGAAGCTCAATAATTATTTGCTGAATGAAGAACTAAGTTAAAAAAAAAGTGGATCATTGATTAAAGATCTATAAAGGAACAAATATGCAAATCCCCCTAAAGATACAATTCAGCTTCCACACCAAGACAAGCCCAAATTAAAAATAAATTCACATATATGAAAGGAGACCATATTAGGGAAAAGCCAGGTAGGAAACAGAAACATGAAAGCATAAGAAATCTTTAACAGAAAATTTGCCAGCACTCTCTGCCTTACGCGAGGAGGCTTTGCAAGGACTTCAAGTATTTCCAGACTCATTGGTGGTGGGGTAGTGAACTGGCTGTGTTAGAATATCTCAGCTTAACATCATTAGCATCAAATTTTTCTAATGACCATCATTCTGCTCTCATTTTCAACATCAACCCTTGACCCCCCATATGTCTGCTCACATGGAATGGGGTTTACAATTCCAATTTGACTTTTTATGTAATAAATGAATGAAAGAATACATGTATCATATGGCATCTGAGGAATGGATTTATGAAATTAATAAGCATAATACTTTTTTTTTGTTTGTTTATTCCTTCATCCAACAAACATTCTGATGAAGGAGATCAACCACCCCAATT
>NW_007729797.1:136141-138146 GCF_000696425.1 Galeopterus variegatus | reverse complement strand
TTTGTTTGTTTATTCCTTCATCCAACAAACATTCTGATGAAGGAGATCAACCACCCCAATTTTCCCAGGATGAGGGAGTTCTCCAGATGTGGAACATTCTGTGCTAAAGCCAAGAAAGTCTTGGGTACAACAGGACAAGCTGGTCACCAGTGCTACTATATGGCAAACACTGTGACAAGTGCTAGAAATTTTATAAAAGTATGTATTTCATAGCTCCTTAGTAGTTTAACCCCATCTGAAAAACAAATTAGAGACTTCTTAGAGATACAAGGATACTAAAAGATATGGTAAATGTAATTTGGTATAACAAGAATTTGTTGAGCATATATTGTTTATCGGACGTGATTTTGGGTGCTGGAAACATATAATATATTTTAAACTATGGGCCCAGCTTAACAGCATCTAATTGACTTCTTAGCTCCAGTTTAAATTCCAGTTTAATTTTTCAGGTCATCTGCCCATCAAGAACAGATTATTTAGGGGTAAGAAAATGTTTTTCCCATTGAATATGTAACTCTTACTGCCTTTTGTTGGGGAGCTAGACTAAATCAGCCATTATCTGTTTATTTTAGGACCTAACAAAAGTCTCATTTCCCTAATTTTAGATAAAATGGCAGACTTCTAAGTGACTGCATTCATTTGCTTGTGAGAGAAAGAGAAAACAATTTTTGCTATAAGCATGAAAGAGTTAAATCACCTACAGAGAGGCAAACTAGCACTATGGAAACCAACTCACACACTGCAGTCCTAGCAGAACATCAGAAACTCCGGTTCTTTGCTCGTGTGAAGGTTGCTTTGGTCTCTGCTGCAGGCAATTTAAGAAGCTCTATTACTACCACGGGCTCTGACTGGCCTTTGATGAAAATCATCTTTGTTCAGCCGCATTAGTTTCCTATTACCTTTTGGTGAGGCATGAGAGCCAAGGTCTAAACAAAAAAGAAAGACAATCATATGTCTTTATTTGTCCCAGGATTTAACGCCCTGAAAATATCTTTCTCAGCAACAAACATTTAACAGCAGGCTTCAGGTAGAAATTGTGGCTTTTCTTTAGATCTGGAGAGAAAGACATTTTCACAGTCTTCTATGGGAAATTCTTCATCCCACACACCTTTAGAGACAACCTGGTGAAAACAGTCTTCACAGGTAATACACTAGTTACCACAATTATTGCCTCAAGTTTTCCTTCAGTTGTTTCTCCAAATGCTCTGTTCTCAATTGCAACCGTCACTGTTTTCCAAACTCCCCTGGAGAAGGTTTCAGTCAGCACATTTATGGGTTAGTCACAAACAGCAGAGATAGCATGTTCCACAACTTAGTTTGAATCTCCAGCTGAAAATGAGGCAGAGAGATAGAAAGACAGAAAGAGCCTTGAGGATAATTATGAAATTTAAAATAACACTTATTCTCAGATAAGTCCCTCAAACAAACAAACAAAAACGAAACAAACTGTCCAGAGTAGAACTTTCATTACAGCTCCACTGATAAGGATTGTGAACTGGATGTCTGCTTCTGGAAATCACAAAGTTCTTCAGGCTTCACATATCAAAACCAGAACTCATTCAACCCTCCATAATCCACAGCTTTTCCTACCTTCTCACTTTATTCTACTTAATGGAGCTACAACTCATTTACACCAGGAACCTGGGAGTTATTACCAAATTTTCAATCTTCCTCACCACCTTTATGTAATTCTTTACCAGCAAGCTCTACCAGCCAGTCCACAAAGATTGGAGAGACTGTCCAATAAGATCAAGTTTGTTAACTTTTGTTTCACTTCATCTATCATGCAAGCAACAGTGCAAATGTTATACACAAGTTTAAGGACTCAAGTAGAATTGACTGTAGACTCAACTACCTGGCAATTTCTCCTTGAGTCCTCCCAGATTTGTAGCAGAGAGTGATTGTCATTTTTTTATTACAGGTCACATAGAATAAAAATATCCACCAATGAGAGAAGGTTGTCTGTATTGCATAGTATTTGGCCAGTGGAGGGACCATGACAGCA
>NW_007729797.1:134275-135330 GCF_000696425.1 Galeopterus variegatus | reverse complement strand
GCAGTCGATTCTGCTTTTTAAAGAGCTAAGACATCGTCCCCTCATGCATTGCCACTGCCACTGGTTTAGAACAGTCTCTAAGCATCCCTGTCCTTCATTCTCATCCCACTCAAACCCATTGTCTTCAGTGCTGCCAGTTTTCTTTCTAAAAGGTCACATGTTCATGTCACTTGCATGTTAAAAATATGTTATGACTCCTTGCCAAAATATGTCCAACCTCTGAAGGCTTTTCAAGTCCTAGCCTCTAGTATTTTTTTTTTTTTTTCTGACATCATTTCCCATTATAGTCCTACTCATAATCCCCTTTCCAGCAAATGCCCACTACTGCAGCTCTGGGGCTGTGCTGTGCTGTTCACCTCACCTTTCCTTAGTACATGATATCTTCACTTCATACCTTAGTTATTCAACAATCACTTATTTAAAGCCTACTTTATGTCCTGTACTGGGATAGGTGCTGAGGACCCCAAGTCAAGTAAGACAAGGTCTTTTCTGACGAGAGTTCACAATTTGGGGGAAATTCAAACACAAAAACCAGCAGTTATTTTACAATGTGATACTTTTTTTAATAAGGGCATATACAAATAGCCCAGAGAGCATTTACTAAAGGCAACGAAGGCAGGAGGAGGGGCACCGAAGACATCCTGACATTTTTAAGTTTTAAAGAATAACTAGAAGCTATTTATTAAATGATGCTCCGATTTTTTTGTTTGTTTGTTTGTTTGTTAATGTTCTAAACTGAGGAGAAATTTGGAAATGTTTCAAATACAGAGGCTGGGTGCTTTCCCATTTAGACTACCCTCCCCTCTTCTAGGCTGATGGAAACCCCATTCTCTAGTTTAGTGGCATTAGTGAGTGATCTGGACCTCTCAAAAGAAGGTTTTTTCAGTTGGGATTTGGCAAAGCCTCAAAATATAATGGAAAAAACTTCTGAGGAATGACCCATGGATAAAACAGGAAGGCCTTTCATGATGACAAAATGAAACCATTAAAGTTTCTCAGCTCTCATGAGTGATGATCTGCAGGTACTTATTTAGCTACCACATGGAGAAGGATCA
>NW_007729797.1:132063-133645 GCF_000696425.1 Galeopterus variegatus | reverse complement strand
CTCAGCTCTCATGAGTGATGATCTGCAGGTACTTATTTAGCTACCACATGGAGAAGGATCATGGTGTGGTTTCAGATAAAATTTGGAAGTCTCTTAAGTGCACACCTCTTCACCTGGTACTGCCAGGTATTGACTCACCATCTTGGGCATGTTCCAGCCTTTTCCAGCTATGTACCTTATCATCTTTTTCTCCCAGCTCTCCACATGAGCAGCACTAATGAAATAGACCTGGGTGTGATAGTTTTTCTTTCAAAGTAGGTACATAATAATGAATAAATAGATGGATGGGTGGATGGATGTATGGATGTATGATAGGTGATTAAATGGATAGAGGTGTGTATATATGAAATACCATTCATTGAATAATCTCTGGTCTATTTCTTCCTTCTCTAATAGTCCTAAACCTCCCTGGGATGATGGATAACTGATTCAATTCAGAAAGGAAATTAAAGGGGGTAATTTATATAAAGCTTTTGTATTATTCTGTTTCTGTTGCTTATAAAAGAATACCTGAAACTGGGTAATGTATAAATGAAAGAGGGTTATTCCTTACAGCTTCAGAGGCTGGCAAGTCCATAGACCAGAGGGCACATCTGGTGAGGACCTTCTTCTTGGGGGGCTAATTCTCTACAGCAGCACAGGATGTCACATGGTGAATGGGCTAAGCAAGAGTGAGCTGACCTTCTCCCTTGCCCTCCTTATAAAGCCATCAGAACCACACCCATTACTCTATGTGTGGATCAATCAATTCATGTGGGCACAGTCCTTAGAAACTAATCACCCCTTAAAGGCCCCACCTTTCAAATGCCATAATTGGGTTTCCCCTATCTTAACACTGTAACAATGGAGATCACATTTCCAGGACATGAACTTTTGGGGGACACATTTAACCCATTGCACCTTTGTTAAAACCTCCATGTTTTATATTCCTTTCTTGCCTGGTGAGTGTCTATTACTCCTTCAAGACTCAGTTTAATAATCTGTCCTGTATAAAGTCCTCCCTACATTCAGCTGACTTGATTATTCTCTCCTTTATGTTAAAACCATATTTCATACGTATTATAGTTGCACTTATCACACTATTATCGTTCACATGTCCCACTAGATGATGGGCACTTCAAAGATTGTGGCTTGTATAACTATGGCTTTTTCCATGCTTTAGTCCTAATAGCACAGGACCATTTCATTTGTCTGACTTCTCTAGGAGACACTTTGTTTCAGATGAGAACATATCTTTGATACCTGAAATAAAATAATTAGAAGCATGCTTTTTTCTCCAAATTATGATCACCCTATCTTCTCAATCCGAGCATACTGAGCTTCATTTTACCTGCTTTTTTGACTCATTATCATTATTTAGAACTATTGTCACAGAAGTGTTTTGAGGTCTGTTGAAGTGCAGGCTCATGCTTTCTTGAATTTTTTTACAACTATTTTATACTTATTTTTTTTTCTTTGTCATAAGTTATGACTTTCTTTTTTTATTGTCAGTGTGCCTGTTCTTAGAACTTCTTCTATCTCAAAGTTTCTTCAATTGTGCTGCTTCTGTTCTACTCAGCTTAAGAATTCGGGAAATTGAAGT
>NW_007729797.1:126631-131647 GCF_000696425.1 Galeopterus variegatus | reverse complement strand
AAAGTTTCTTCAATTGTGCTGCTTCTGTTCTACTCAGCTTAAGAATTCGGGAAATTGAAGTTGTTAGGAGTGCACCTAAATAAATAGACTTTGGAGTAAGAGCTAAGGGGATTTTCTGACAAGTAAATTACATGACATTTAGACTTGTGTTTTTGTTGTTCTAAGACTTGAAAAAAAAAATCATTCTTCAACCTCGAGTCTCCAAGTCTATCGTGAATGAGAAAAGTCCTCCAGAAGAGTAAAGCCTACATGTGGATATTGTGGACCTGAATGCTGTAGTTAAAAAAAAAAAAGTTAAAAAAAGGAAAAAAAAGAAATAAATAGACACTGAAATCTAGCCTCCCAAAATTCCCACTGATAAAAGCACTTAGATAAATTGTTCATTCCTGGAACTTGAAGCAACAGATATTATCCTTTTAAAGCCTTTCATTTTCTGACCCCAACTTAATTTGGATCTAAAATGGTAACAGTTGAGAGTGTATGTGTGTGTGTGTACACGTCTCTCAAGTGGCAAATACACATGCACAATCGAGCAAACCTTCTGCTTCTTTGTTGAGACAGGAGTTAGTAAAAAGGAACAGATGTGGGAAATGCTGAGGGCAAGTAGTGAGCATGTAAGCCTAGAAATTTAGCAACATCCTTGCTAGAGAAAATGGCATAATTTTTCTTCAATTCATTAAACATTACTGGAAATTATCTGTTCACATCAGAGGAGACATTCGCTTCATGATCTGTTGAACAATTTCTATGAGAATTTAAGCGTATTAAGCTTTCTTAATTCCTATGAAATCAATTTAAATTTTAAGCAGCAAAATACTCAGATTTTTTTTTTTTCCTAGATGTTTTTCAGTATGAACCAAAATGGCACTTTATTGTCTAGGAAACATTTTAATTTTCACCACTGAATAGTACACAAAAAAATCATGACAGATCATGGTAAAAATTATTTGTTGTTTGTAAAGTTACTGTAGTGGATTGAATTATGTCCCAAAACTCATTGAAGCTTGAATTGTGTCGCCCAAGTTTTATGTATTAGAAACTTACCCCTCACTGTGATGTCAAGAGGGTGGGAAATATTATTATGGTAATTGAAAGGTGGGACCTTGAAGAGGTGATTGGATTGTAGGACCACACCATAGTGAATAGATTAAAAATGGTGGTCGGGGCATGGTTTGGAGGGCTTTAAAAGGTGGGCACAAAGAGTCTCTATTCTCTCTCTGCCCTCTCTGCTTCCACCATCTTGCAATGCAAGACCCCTGGGTCACTGTCGCTACCACCAGATGGACTTCAGACTTTCCAGCCTCAAAAACTGCAAGCAATAAACTTTGTTTTCTTTATAAATCACCCAATTTTAGATATTTTGTTATAAGCAACAGAAATAGACAAACATGGTTACCTTTAAAACATTAACAACTTTTAGTGCCTGATTTAGGATATAATAAACTTTCTAATCTATAATGAGATATTTTTTCTCTACAAATAAAAATTAAATACTGTTTTGTAAACAATAGTTTCAATTTCTCATAGTTTCAATAGTTTCAGTTTCTCATCACTACAATTAAAAATAAATCTATATATGGTAATTTAACTGTAAGTGTTTCATAATTTAAGCAAATACACGTTTTTTCAGGATTTGATATTTCCTCACTATAATTTTATAATTGTCAGTTGTAATAAAGGATAATTTCCAAGACAATCAAACGTATGTATTGTCAGCAATTATATTAGCAAACAGGCCAGTTATCTAAATTTTACTATAATATCCGAAGAGATTGAAGAAATGATCATCAGGCATTTCAATAATCAACAGTGAATAAAGTTACCTTTCAATCACCAGTCACTAAAACAGAGGGGTTTCTTATGTAGTGATTATAATTTGTATATAAAATGTCAGTAAATGTTACTGAAACTTTACAATGTTGTTTACTTGCCATCATGATTCCTGTTTTTATTGTTTCTTTTCTCTTTGCCGACATCATACTATAGGATTTGTAATAAATTTGCTTTTTCTATATTACATAAGGCTTTTTTTTTTGGCTTAATCTAGAGCCTTACTCTTCAAAATATTGTCTATAAACTAGAAGGATTAGCATAATCTGGAAGCTTCTTCGGGATGCAGAATCTCAGGCCCACTGGATCAGAATCTGTTCTTTAACAAGATCCCCGGGTGATTTATATACACACTAAAGAAGCACTATCCCAGCACATAACTCCCTTTAGCTCTAGCATATAACACCATTTGCATGTTATTGGGCTTTGAAGAGTGAACATTCAATATTGAACCTGAGAACTTTTGCAACTGAATTTTTTAATTGAAGCAAAAAGTTATGTTAAAATTATTGTTTTAACTTAAAAAGCTATGTTTATGTTGGCAAACTTGCATCCCTTAATTTTTTTTATTTGTTTTTTACATAAATAAAACATAAGCCAATAAAACATTTTTAAGGACAGTGGCGAATCTCATTCCAAATGTCATTTATAGTATTTGGCAGAATCTTCATTTAACCAACAATGCCAGGCACTGTAACTATGATAGAAGACTAGTAAAACAAAAATGTCAAAGAAACAGTCACTGCCCTCAGTGTTCTGGTGGGGATACAAACCAATAGGTGGTTTTTATTATAAATAAAATTTATAATCATAACCAGTTAGTGTGCACATAGTGAGATAGATTATTCTGAAATAATAATTTCTCCAACATTTCCATCTACACTGTGCCAGGGAGTATTTGGTTATAATGTCAAGATTACAAAGAGAAATAAACAATAGAAAGAAGGTTGTTGCTATCATAATGGTTGTTTGTTGTGTTATTTTCTACCTAGACTGCAGAGAATAGAGAATGAAAGTTGGTGAGGGAAGCAGATTAGGTTCTGCCACTGCCCTAGTCAGAAAAGGGAATAGAGAAGGAAAAGGGAGCCTCCAAATGTCTTTCAACCTCACAGGCAGGATTAAGGAGATGAGTGTGGTATTGATGTTGGAGGAAGAGTCCAGGGGTTTCCAAAAGTCAGCCTCAACCCACCCAGTCCTCTTACCAGGTTCTTGACTCCACCACAGGAAAGAAATCAAGGGCAGAGTCACAGTAGAAAGTCAGAGCAAATTTAATGTAACAGATAAGAAATGCAGATTCCACAGAGAGAGTGCAGCATAGCTCCAGAGACTGAGCAGGGCCCACACCAAGTTTAACACAAAAGTAAGTTCAGTGCAGACATCAAATCTAACACAAAAGCAAGAAAAGCATACTTACAGTTCAGTACAGCGTGCAGGCTGGCTCAAGAGAATGAGCAGCCACTGGCTGAAGGTAAGTTCAATACAACGTAAAGTAGACACCCCTCAGCCAGCCAAGTGCGGGTTGGCTCCAGGAAAGTGAACAACAACCCCGCCATCAGCTGGGACTTGGCTTTTATAGTTCCTCTATCTAATGAATATTCAGTTAAGGGGGTGGCTCCCAGTTAGATAACATTTAGCCTTGTACATGCTCAGTCAGTCTCTTCCTGGATCATGTTCATTGGTCAGACCCTGTCACATGCACCAGGCATATTCAAGAATATTCTATGCCCTATTATGCATGCCCACCCACTGTATTTGCATAGGCCAGCCCCTTGTGACCTCATCTTCCCTGCATTAGTGCTGAAAATGGGTCTAACTGGCAACAGTAGCTTTCCTCCAGGGGAGAGCTTGGAGGAGGGGACCTGAGACCCGAGAGAGTGGCTGGAAACCCAGAGGCATGTCCTGAAACCAGAGCCCAGGGAAACTGAGCACCTCCTATATCAATATGTAATCTCAGGAAGAGAGATATAAGAGGTCCAGATAGGGGGAAAGAGAGTGGTCAGAATAATAATGGTGGAATGCCATTCACATTCAACACCAGGCAGCTGAAGGAAACTCGGACAAGGCCAGCAGAACAACTGAGGAGCTGATCTTCCAGCAGCTGTTGGGAGAGGTCCCTCCAATAATATCTACCTGTAAATCACCATAAGCTTGGCTCAACAGCAAGCTGAAATTATCATTTTTAATGGCCCAATACCGCTATACCATCACAAACACAAACAAATGAACAAACAAAAAACAAAACAAAAGGGAGAGGATGGATCACTTAACACTCGGCATGGTAGACCACCAAAGTGGCATGGAAAAGTCCCAGAATTTGGTTCTTAGGTGGATTTGAACAATGTGTGTGCTTACTGTGCTCCAGGTAATGTGTACAGTAACCCTATGATGTAGGCATCATTATTATTAGCCTTGATTAGAAATAAAGAATCTTATGCTCAGAAGAATGAAGTCATTTGTTTGCTCAAGCATACATAGAATTCAAATACAGTAAATGGCAGGCCCAAGATCTGTCTGATTCAGTAACTGTGCTTTGAACCTCAATGGAAAGTAAATCATAAGAGAGAGATACACATTCTTACTGGGAAGTTATTATGAAGAAGGTTTATCTAAATCTGACTTGGGAAGAAAGAAAAAGCATGCTAGAAGAAGTGAAATCTATGCTAAGTCTTCAGGATAAGAAAACGGGCTACTGAGGTAAACACAGAGCATAAAAAAAAAAAAAAAAAAAAAAAAACAGAAGAGCACAGAGACAAGCTCTAAGGTGAGGAGTAACCAGGCTGGGGTGGGGAGTAAATCGCATTCTGAGTTGCTGGAGCTCAGAGCAACAAGTCGCAGCACAGAATGATGAGGCTGAAGATATGAGGGGTGGGGATCGATTTTACAGCATGTGAATAATATGAACTTTAAACATTTCAGAATAGATATTCTTTGATTCTTCTTTTGTGTAGTGATCTGTTCTTTTTTTATATGTCCAGTATCTTTCTTTATTTTTAAAATTCATTATAGACTGGCATTACACTTCCCCCTGTGTAACGTAGATGTAAAAAAGAATTACTTGATTACTCAAGGCACTATGAATGCATTGAGAAGCCCAGAATGGATGCACTTCAGTAATGTCCCCATGAGGAGGAGAAAGCTGAACGTGACAGCCCCGATTCAAAGTTAGCTTCTCCCTTTTATTGTAAA
>NW_007729797.1:123480-125584 GCF_000696425.1 Galeopterus variegatus | reverse complement strand
TCTAATAACTGTGCTACATAGATCTTGGAGGTGCCCTTGGTATTGTGTTGGGCTGGTTACTCTATTCAGTGGGGGAATATTTAAAATCTCCTTGGACTGGGTAGTAAAGTCAAGCAGAAGAAAATGACACCAATGAGGCAAACTGTTCACACCCAAGGAAGTGGGGGAGGAGCAGGAGGGAGTGGGATAAGGTCCTATCTTTATATAAGTAAACACCTGACCAAATCTTCTGCTTTTAACAGCAAGTCTTACCCCTACCTTCCAGCATATCTAGTGTCCCAAGTGCAGAAACCTTATAATTTTTACCTCTCCAGAAAGTAAAACTCCAGTTTTCTTCCAGTGGGAAAGACAGATCACGGGACTGTAGAGAGTTGGGGAGGGGATCTAGAAAGCTTAAAAACATACCATACGTCTCACTTTGAGCCTCAATTGGTACCCTTGCTTGCAGGTAACCAGTCACTCAAATTCCAGAGTCTTTCTGGAGTTTTGTGCTTCAATAGAGGAAATGTGCTTGTTTCTGTGTTTCCCCCACCTCCTATAACTTAAAGTTATATTTCTCATGTCTGCTGAATCAGTCAACATGCATCGTGTGCTTTTCAGTTTCTAGAAGATCAAATTCTTTTGTCAGCTAATCTCTCATAGTCATTCTTTTGTCTTAGTGTATTTGAGCCATTTTCTTTTTTTCTTTTGAATTATTTATAAGAGGAAATATAGATAAATGCTTAATCATACATCTTACTCCTATTGGTTCTAGACTCAACTAGGGATGATGGATGAGGAATGTAAAACTGGAAGCCACCAGATAACATCAAAATATGAAAGAAGAAAGCAAGTACTCTTGAAAAACCTTGTTGATAGTTCACCTACATTTAAGCCACAGGAAAAGATTTTAAAGAGCTTTGGTTCCAATTCTATCAACACACGTAGTCACTCTACCATGGCCTGGGTTGCTAGCTGTTCTAGTTTGACAGTATACTATTTTATGAGCCATTTATTAAAGGTATTCTTTCCCATGTTTGCGCCAACCTCTTACTAGACTATGTATTCCTCAGTTTTGTTTGCTGTGCCTGGTATAGAATACGATACCTGGAAAATGGTCCATTATTTTTTGGTAAAAGAAAGAAAAAGAGTGAGGAAGGAAAGGTGGTAGCTGTTCTCAGTAACTTATTTGAGATCTGGAGACATCTGAGCAATGAGAAGACAGGTTTGACTAAACCCACAGTTATTGGGGCTTGATATGTGCTAATCCCTACGCCATGCACTTTACATATATTCTTTTGAAATTTGCTTAATAATCCTAATAGGTAGTTAATATCATTCCCACGTTTAAGCTGAGAAAACTGTGGCTCTGATAGGACAAATAAGTCACCCAAGTTCACAAAGATAAACTGGGTTTGGAACGCACTGGTTTTTCTGAACCCTGAGACTGTGCTTATATCACAGTGCTATCTTATCTCATGAGTCAGGAACAAAACTCAATTCAATATAGTCATTTTCTCCCATACACAGTCATCCAGCATACAAAGACTGTTTCCATGGAGTGGAAATCAGCTTTTAGCAATTAGGATTAGCATTACTTGCAGGCTCATCTGTTCATCAGTTCATTTTTAATGACCCTGGCATAAGGACCAAATCTACTTAAATATAATAGCGCTGCAGAAACAAACTGTAACTAAGCCAGATTCCTTCTACTATGATTTAAAGCTATGTCTTTTATCCTCAGGAGAGAAAGGAAATATCTGATCATCTTTTTCCTTTTAATAAGACTGCTACACTTTTGAAAAATTGTAATTTAGAGTGTCTCTTACACAGTACCAAAAAAAACTTCTCACTGTACTCAGTACTGGCCAGCCTCTTGTTATTTATGTATTCATTCTTTATTGTATTTATACAGTATCTTTCCCCTGAAGAGCTCGAGGTTTTATGCCAGAACTTTTAAGCAGCAAACATTATTTCAACATAATGAGCCTGACTCTGTCTTCTACTGAAAAAGAGCAGAATATCATAAATCTAGGCAGGGCCGGCCTGGTGGCGCATTGCTGTAGTGCGCCGCTTGGGAGCGTGGCGGCGCTCCCGCCGAGGGTTTGGATCCCACATACAGACT
>NW_007729797.1:121417-122800 GCF_000696425.1 Galeopterus variegatus | reverse complement strand
CCGTTGCCGGACATGAAAAAAGACAAAAAGGGAAAAATAAATAAATAAATAAATAAATCTAGGCAGAAGAGGATCACTCATCCTAAATAAACCAAACACAATCTGGGACAAGTTGCCCAAAGAGGGACCTGAGCACTGTGATTAAGAGCAGAACTAAGAGCACAGCGAGAAGGGAGAGTTTTCGCTGAAAGTCACCACGTGAGGGGGAAGCATCACTGTTTCTTTCCCATGAAGCTGACCTGTTGCAGTGGTGCAGGAGAGTGTGTGGACGGGGAAGTACTCTGGGCAGGAAGAAACAGGAGTGGATGGGAGCGTGGAGACTGCAGAAGCAATAACGTGCTTCCTTAGGTAAAGACATGAGTAGGCAAGAGAGGTAAGAGTGAAAGGTCAGGGAAGTCAGTGACCTGTGATGGGAAACCAGGATCAGGGAATTACGGTAGATCCCGGCCTTGAAGTTAATCCTGGCCATTTTCTGTGATTTTAATACAGTCATCAATGGCCAACAGGAGAAATTATCCTTAGAGTGGTTTTCTAGAACACATTTCCTTACAAAAGCCTTTTGCCAAACACACTATGGTAGTAAAGAAATTAACAAGATCATGTGGTTAGGCTACAGCCTCCTAATGTAAGAAGAACTTCCACTTGTGAAGAATTTTATTATTGTTGTGTGTGTATGGTCTAACTAGGAGGTCAGACGAGTCAAACACAAAAGATTCATTTTCTCTATGTTTCTCCTCAATTCTCTAGGGCATTGGAGTCTATCTCACGGGATTCATTTTCCCTGAGTAGAAAGAAGACTTTATAACATTCAAGATTATAAGCCTTTTGTTGTAGCCCCTGTGTTGCACGTGGAACAACTCAACACTGGTTCCTGAAGCAGCTGGATTAAGGAGAAGAGCACCCAATCAAATTGTCCATATCAACAAATACTATTAAAAAACAAACAAAAATTGTATCAAGCTCATATAATTCCCTAACAAGGAAGTCCTGTTCAATCATCTCAAAGAGAGTACTGAGAGCACTGGGAAGAATATTTTGTAAGGCTACTTGGAGTGGGGTTGTGGGGTGAAACCTCCAAGAAAACATTTGAGTAATAAAAGGCAGTCATAAAATATCCTTCTGGGGAGAGTGGGTTTTGTCTGTGAAGACACAGCTTTTGTTTTACTGAGTATTGTTTCTCAGAATTCTACAAAAAGCACAGAATTTCCTTTCCCACTCTTATCCGAACAGCATTTGATCTGTCCTCCAAATAAACTAATATTTTAAAATATTAATTGTACAGAATACCAAATGACTAACCTCTCTTAGAACACCAAATTACGGGCCGGCCCGGTGGCGCACTGCTACAGTGCTCCACTTGGGAGCGTGGCGGCGCTCCCGCCG
>NW_007729797.1:105225-121089 GCF_000696425.1 Galeopterus variegatus | reverse complement strand
GGCGACACTGAGGGTTTCAATCCGTTGCCGGACACGAAAAAAGACAAAAAAAGGAAAAAAAAAAAAAAAAGAACACCAAATTACTTGCATGACTGGGGTAACTCAATATCTCAATATGGCCTTGTTCCTGAATATATATATATTTACTTAACTGACCATATGGAGATTAAAAAATTAAGCTCCAGAGCTATAAAGACCTAATTTTGCTTCAGGCCTTGCTACACAGTCGTTGGATGACTTTAGAAAGTTACCCAAATTCTTTAAGCTTCAGTCTTAGCATTAGGAAAATGAGACTAGTCATAGTATCTGCTTTCTAAAAATGTTTGCAATGATTAAAAATTGAGATAATTCATGTACAGTTTGATATAATGCATAATTACCTAGTAAGCACTCAGTAAATATTAGCTTTTATTAAAATCATTATTATTACATGAGTATAGATTCAGGCCTTATCTCCCAGCCAATAAAGAGAAGATATAACCAACCTTGACTTCTTATTTATTATAACATGCCCTGTGCCTAAACGTTCTTCATTTTTAAAGCGCTTTATTATTTTTCTTTGCACTGGTAATATTTTATTTTTCCTAATAATTATAGTCAATTTCTATTTATTTATTGTGTGACACCTGCACTCATATATAAGCTCCAGGTGGCAGGACTGTATTATTCATCCCTGTATTGCCAGCACTAGCCAGGAACATTACAATTATCGATAAAAGTCTGATGAAAGAGTGAAACAGGCTTGGCACATAGAGTATGCTATGTAAATCTTTAAATTAAGGTGGCAGGACTGTATTATTCATCCCTGTATTGCCAGCACTAGCCAGGAACATTACAATTACGGATAAAAGTCTGATGAAAGAGTGAAACAGGCTTGGCACATAGAGTATGCTATGTAAATCTTTAAATTAGTATGTAAGATTATAAACAAACATGTAGGTCCAAAGAGTAGTTGGAAACAAGTCTGTTTGCATGTGTCAGTGGCCGTTCTTCTGAATGCACCATTTCCTATCCAACAGGGAACATAGTGAGTGGCAGCTGCTTTATTATTGATTGAAAACTGGTTAATGAATTATGACTGCTTAGAATAACAGAGAGGTGAGTAAATTCGGAGAGGGCCGGGTTGATCAGCAGAGTGATTTAAATGTAGAAAATAGGATTTAGGATGAGAGGCTAAGGGAATTGGGGTTATTTAGCCTGGAGAACAGTATGGGAGGATATTATACAGCAGGCAGAGGCCAGCTGTTCTTTATTTTTAAAGACTAATCCATGTAATGAAATGCAGGAGGTGATGTGTTAAAATAAATTCACCAAGGGAATGAGGATTTTTAAACATACATTTGTATGATGACTTTGGGGAACTCTCGAATTTAAGTTATACTAGAAAATTATAGTTGGAAAAAAAACCACAATGGAAATAGCTATAATTAGGTATTTGGGATTACATATGGGGATTTAAAATTAAATGTGGTATTTTAGTCAAAATGCAAAATATACAAAGAAAGCTGCAGACCTTAATTGTATGTGTGGCCTTCACTTATCAAATTTATGTGCGCTCAGTATTTCCAAGATAATTGTTCAAATTCAGTAAGATTTTGATTCAGATAGGATTTGTTACAGGCTTTTTTCCAAGAAAGAAACTAATCTAGAACTTTATGAGTAAAAGAAATAGGAAAAATAATTAATACCCCAAAGTTTGACATAATCTAGATTTGGTAATGAAAGCACCATATGAGGATTTGATGATTCTGAATAGTAGTTTTAACTTTTATCTCATCTTATGTAATATATCTTACAAAACATGTTAATTGTATCACATTATGAGGCATTAAACAAATTGCAACTTCAAAATGCATTATTTTATGAATCTCTTGGTAAAGAATTATTCTGCAACTTAAAAATCATCTCCATATGGATAATTCTGAAGCTATATATTTAACGAATATTTTAGAGCTTAACATACCTATGAAGGAATATATGCTCTAATTTTACTAAAAGGACGAATGTTTACCTTAGTGATTTTCTGCATAGGATTTTCTTTTTTATACTAATGATTTAGTTTGCCTGTAGAATAAAGTCACATTTTATTAGATCTTTTTGAAAATAATTACTCGCATATGCTGAGTCCTTACTAGATATAAACACCATAAGTTTGTTATTTCTATTTCCAACAACAGTCCTTAAAGTAAAAACTATTGCTTACTTTATAAGCGTTATTATTTTCTAGATGAAGAAACTTTCCCAAGATGACATTGCCAGTGGGCGGCATTTCTGGCATTCTGTCCAAAGACGTAGGACTCTAGAACATATGCCCACTGTTTCCAAATGTGTTTATGAAAAGCAATTGACCACGTGCCAAATTAACAGTAATATGAGAAAGTTTAAATAATATATTCTATAAACCTAGGGAACAAACAGAACTAACTACAGGATAGCTTAGTGATTAAGACTGTGAACTTTAGAATTAGATGGCTTCGGTTCAGATACTGTTTCCAAGTGTTTGCCATCTCCAAACTAGTTTAACTTTACCCTTCCTGAGATGCAGTTGATAAGAATCATATTTACTCCTAAGGCTGTTATAAGGGTGAAATAAAATCCCAAATGTAAAATACTTATCACATTGTCAAGTATACAGTAGGTGCTCAGCAACTGTTAGTGGAGATGCTAAATCATACGTTTTTTTGCAGACAGAGAGAGCCCAATCTTCATCTTTATATAGCAACATAATGAAATTCCGAGTTTCAAACTAGCATGTAAAATGTGCCTTTGATGTGTTATTTTACTATTTCCTTTTTTGCCATCCTCATGTTTCCATTCCAACTTTGTGGTTGGAGTGTGCCTTTGATGTGTTATTTTACTATTTCCTTTTTTGCCATCCTCATGTTTCCATTCCAACCACAAAGTTGGAAGATAGTAAAACTGTTGCAGAATCCTGCATTTCTTTTATAAGTGCTTTAATTTGGTATGTTAACTTGCTTGTGAGAAGCTGCTGTGAAATAATACATTTTCAAAAAAGCATAACTTTTAAATTAAATTGTTTACATTTCAAATGTGGTATGGTAAATGTAAGTACACTACCGTGATTCCACAGACTTAGGTTTTATACTTTCCAATTCATTAAAGGCCTGTTGTTTTCCTCTTCGTAGGTGCTTAGTCTTAACAGATACATGAGCACCATCTTTCGGCAAAAATGAATCATGAATTTAATTTTTTTTGCGTGATGATTATCTCTCAACTTGCTATCTTGTATGTGGTCATTCAAAAATTGACTCAAGTGCAGATAAAAGTGAGACAGTTACATTGTCAATTTGATTTTAAAATGACTTTACCCTTGAAAGAATAAACAGAGCAACTTAATTGTTTCCACAATAGCTCTAAAAATAAACAGCACAGATACAGTTTAATGATATGTTTGTGGATCCAGAGCCCTCGTACCTTTCTGCTCATCATATGCACCTATGCAAAAATTCCAGGCTTGCATAAGAACACTGACTTCCTGGGAGCTGTGTCCAGTGTGCTCAAACCTTACTTTAAAATGCCCCAGGGTCCTTCTAGTGATGTCAGATGACCCTTCACTAACCACTAATGTGCCTCCATCCAGTCATTTAATGCTAAGGCTGGATTCTGGCCATCTGCCATTCTCCATGGTGCGTGCCACTGCCAAGCTTTATGTCAGACCTTTTTTGTAATTGACACAGTAGAAGCCTTTACTGTTACTATACTCCAGACTATTTAATATTTGAAAAATCAGTATAAATTTGTATTTATCCAGCTTCTAAAAAGACTGAGTTCCACAAATTCATTAACGTCACTGTTTCAAGGCTCTGGAGAAGCACTAAAATTTTTTAAAAACCTTATTTTAATACTTAATAATTAAATATTAAATATTAATAATTTTAATAATTAAATACTCTTATTTATGCATGTGTTTTCATTTAATGTGATATGTTGAAGATGACGTGTTCACTAGAAATAATTATGAACTTTACATTTATTAGATATTAAGCATAAGGACCATTGTTTCCAGTAGTAAAAAATTTTCCCATATTTTGGAATTTATGTGTTAATTTTTATTGTGAAGGTGAGGTGTATCAGATTCTAAATGTAACTCTCTTTCTTTTTTTGTATTATAATATGAAGGAAAATTTTTTTGAATATTTGTTGGTGAAATAAGACATAGTGCAAATTATTGTTCCTAAGAGTTTGTACTTAATATAGTACCATGACTTATTAATAGAACATTACAAATTCAAATCAATTACAGATTTATAACAGTTCAGCAGGATATATTAATAAGGAAAATAACATTTATAAGGACATTTTATATGATTATCATAAGAACTTGTCTTAAGTCAATTCCTCTGGCACCTACCTAAGATGGAGATTTGTAGGCAGTAAGTTTATTGGGGAGTGATCTGAGTCAAGGAAGCATACAGGATAAGGTGGGATGCAGTTCAACAGAGCTCAAAGCCACTCCTTTAGAAAGCTCTAGAACAACAACGCTTTCTTGGAGATGTTCCAAATTTAGACAAGGGACCTGGGACAAGGGACCTTTGTACACTGTAGGCTGTCCCTGGGGTGAGGACATGACCTCGTGCAAAGCAGCTCATTTTGAACGAGTGTAATCCCCAGTATCTAGCAGTAGTTAATACTCCCAGAACCTGATGAAGGAATGTTTTTAACCTGAAGGGGCAATCTGAGTCGTACTCTCCAACATTTATGGAAATGCCGTAGTTAGATAAGGGGAAATTTTCCTTTGTTTACATTTCCAGCCTTAATTTTAGCCTTCCTCACTAATTCAACATATGCCATCCATACTTTAAACCCAAATACCATTTAATGCAGAAATCCTTAGACTTACAGAGAAGAATAAGACAAGAGTCTTAGACTTACAGACTTTGAGCTCACAGTGACATGCCAATTACCATGTCTTGAACAGAACGATCAGTACATTTTTTAATGAAAGGATATATTTGTAAATGAAAGAGTACATTTTTAATGCAAGAACAAATTCTTATGGCACTATTTTCAATGCTTTTCTTTTTGCATCATGATTCCTAAACCATGTGCCAAGGCACTCCAGGGCACTGCAGCAAACTCAGTGGAGGATCCTGGGACATTTTTAAATTGCTAGGAAAGTAGAGCAATGTAGACAGCATGTGAACTGCTACCTTAAGTAGTTCACAGTTTCAACATTAGATCACAGTATATTCTTTCTGATGATGTGGGATCTTTGTAGAGCTAGGTTTTCTGTGGTTTCTGGATAAAATCTCCTACCGTGCAAGAATTACTGTGGACTTAAAAATGAGGGTGGCAAGGTCTAATCCAATTCTAGAGTTTAAAAAGTTGTGTAATACCCAACAGAAGCACCCATCCATTTAATAAATAATCATGGTTATTTATGAAAGAAACATAAGACATTACTTTTCTTTCGATGTAAGTATATCACTTTTTTAAATGGCTATTACTTTTTTAAATGGGAATTCACTAAAGATGCTGTGAACCAAGAAAATATAGAAACCTCTGTTTTAGCATTTGATTAAATTTAGCGTTTGATTAAATTTGTAAATTTCTTTTACAAATAGAAGCTACATGTGCAATGGCCCTGCAGTGAAGGAGTATCTGACACATTTAGAAGTCAGTGTGTGTGTCCAGCACAAGAGAACAGTACCAGTAGTACTAGTGGACTAGAACTATCTGGCACTTCTATCCATGTAATGAATTGGCACAAGATGATGAGGAAGAGGTAGAGCATGCCAGTTCTGAAGCACATTATAGACCTAGATATTGATTTGGTATTGTACCCTGAAGGCAATAACAAGGATTTTAATACAGGAAGGCATATGATCAGAGTTGCGTTCTAAAAGATAATTCTGAATTTCACTATCATTGACAGTGTAGTACTTTGTAAATACTTGAGACAATTAAATGATCCAAGACAGACGTAATGAGAAGCTAAACCAATACAAGTTTAGAGTAAATAGGCTAGGTTTTATATATGTGTGTGTATATAATCAAAAGAGACTGAGCATTAATTGGATGTGAGATATAAAAAAGAGAGACTTGAGAGCAACTACCAGACTTTTGTCTTGTACAACTTGAAGAACAAGGTCTATTCACCAAGATAAGAATCCAGGTGGAGGAGCGTACTTGCACATGAAGATGTTGAGTTTTGTTTCAGCATACAGAGTACTTAAGCAGAGCTGCCTTACATGTATCTAGAACTGAACAAGGTCTATTCACCAAGATAAGAATCCAGGTGGAGGAGCGTACTTGCACATGAAGATGCTGAGTTTTGTTTCAGCATACAGAGTACTTAAGCAGAGCTGCCTTACATGTATCTAGAACCCCATGTAAAACCAACAAACAAGAGATGTTTTATGCCATTAAAGTGGAAGAGTTTGGGATGATGCCACAGGATCATCAGGAACAAAGGCACCTAGTTTTCTGCTCTACTTCTGAAGGTCAACTCAAGTTCCAAGATACTTACTGGAGCTCTATACCCCACGTGCTATTTCCTTTACATACAATTAGCTAGAAGTTAATCAGATGTAAGGTGATCGATTCATTCAAGCTTGCTGGGATTTTCCAGATTTTTTTTTTATTGGTAATGCATATTCATGTGGTACAAAGCTGACCACCACCACTTGTGTGTGCCCAAGATGTGATGGCCAGATCGACACTATCAGCTTGCCTGTAGAGGGTTAGAAATCTTGATTCTCATTTGATTTTTAGAATAGGGTTTTTAAGTAACGTGTATATGGGACAAAAGTCCTTGGTTAAGGGACAAAAGTCCACAGCCAGTGGCAACAGCCCATCTAATCAATTCTAATTACTGTTTAGGGATGGGATTATGCACTTTGATCATTTAACATAGCCATTGTTGTCAAAAGTTGTTGAAAGAATTGCTGTAGGGAAAAATGTGAAAAAATGGTTGCTGTGGGCAAGCTGTTTGTTGATGGAAATTTTAGAGACAGTTATACTTAGATTTTATCAAAAGAATGTACTTTTGCTTAAATCATTTAAGGAGAGGTTATATTTTAGATTAGATAATGATCACAGTTTGATCAACTTAGCTTTTCACAAATTGTACTTGGGAATGTCATGTTGTTAATTTAAATGTTACTAGTTTCCATTGTTTAAGCTATGCTTAGCCATACATAATATTTGTCACATTGCCCATGACTTTGTGTCCTTTTGAAATGATTGAATCAACTTATTTTTGTCATGAAACTTTCTTATCTTTATAATAAAAACAGAAGCTAACTTTGAATCAGGGCTGCACCCAGTTTTCTCCGTCTAACAGAAGAGTTGCTGACGTGCAGTCCCTTCAAGCTTCTCATTGCATTCATGTTGCTTTGAATAATCTATTTTTATTCATCTCCGATACACAATGAGAAGTGTAACACATGCCTATTACCACAAATTTCAATTATTCTTCATGTCTCACACCTAACCTCCCTCCCCCTCACCACACTCCACAACCCTAGATATGCTGCCTCCCTCTGCAAGGCCATCACTTGACTGTGGACTTTCTTTCCTTTCTTCTTCCTCTCTTAGCTACTACTTATGAGTGAGCACATGCAGTATTTATCTCTCTGTGCTGCTTTGCTTATTTCACTCAACATAATTTCCTCCAAGTTCATCCATGTTGCTACAAATGGTAGAATTTTATTCATTTTTATGACAGAGTAGTATTCCATGGCATATATATCACAGTTTCCTTATCCAGTCCAAGTTCATCCATGTTGCTACAAATGGTAGAATTTTATTCATTTTTATGACAGAGTAGTATTCCATGGCATATATATCACAGTTTCCTTATCCAGTCCATCAATGGACATTTAGGTTGGTTCCATATCTTGGCTACTGTAAATAGAGCTGCAATGAACATGGAAGTGCAGGTGTCTCTTCGACATGATGACCTTCATTCCTTTGGGTATATACCTACAAGTGGGATTGCTGGATCATATGGTAGAGCCATCTGTAGTTGTTTGAGAAACCTCCATACTGTTTTTCACAGTGGTTGTACTAATTTACACTCCTACAGAAGTGTAGGAGTGTTCTCTTCTCTCCACATCCTCATCAGCATCTGTATTTTCCATATTTTTGATTATTGCCAGTCTAACTAGGGTAAGGTGATATCTCAATGTGGTTTTAATTTGCATTTCCTTGAGGATTAGTGATGTTGAACATTTTTTAAAGTGCCTGTTGGACATTTGTATGTCATCCTTAGAAAAATGTCTATTCATCTCCTTTGCCCATTTTTTAATTGGGTTATTTGTTTTTTTTACTCTGTAATTGCTTGAGTTCCTTGTATGTTCTGCATATTAATCCCTTGTCAGATGTATAGTTTGAAAATATTTTCTCCTACTCTGTAGGTTGTGGTTCACTCTGTTGATTGTTCCCTTTTCTGTGCAGAAGCTTTTTAGTTTGATACAATCCCATTTGTTTATTTTTTCTTTTCTTTTTTTTTTTTTTGGCTTGCGATTTTAATCTCTTGTTTATAAAATCTGTGCCCAGTCCTAGTTCCTGAAGTGTTTCCCCCATATTTTCCCTTGGCAGTTTTACAGTTTCAGGTCTTAAACTTAAGTCTTTAATCAATTTCGAGTTGCTTTTGATATATGGTGAAAGGTGCACATCTAATTTCATTCTTCTGCATATGAATATCCAATTTTCCCAGCAACACTTATTGAAGAAGCTGTCTTTTCCCCAATGTATGTTTTTGTTGCCTTTCTCAAATACAAGTTGGCTGTAAGTCTGTGGGTTGTTTTCTGGGTTCTCTATTCTGTTGCACTGGTTTGAGTGTCTACTTTTATGCCAGTACCATGCTGTTTTGGTTACTGTAGCTTTGTAGTATAATTTGAAGTCAGGTAGTGTATGCCTCTGACTTTATTATTTTTGCTCAAGATTGCTTTGGCTACTTGTGGTCTTTTTTTGTTCCATATGAATTTTAGGATTGTTTTTTCTATTTCTGTGAAGGACATTATTGGTATTTTGATGGGATTGCATTGGATCTGTAGATCATTTGGGGTAATATGGACATTTACACAATGTTAATTCTTTTTATCCAAGAGCATGGAATGTCTTTCCATCATTTTGCATCTTCATTAATTTCTTTCAGTAGTGTTTTGTAGTTCCCACTGTAGAGATCTTTCACCTCCTTGGTTAAATTGATTCCTAGGTATTTTATTTCATTTTATTTTATTTTGTGGTGACTATTGTAAATAGGCTTACATTCTTGATTTCCCTTTCTGTTAGAACAGTTTTATTACTGAAAGTCTCACATCCCAGAAAATCCCTCAGTTCCAAGCAAATCAGAATGATTGGTCACCCTAGTCACATGGTCACATCAAGCGGTGAGAATGCCTAAAACAGGTTGAGCTGTTGAACAATGAACCCAGATAAAAACATAGGTTCTGTTACCAAGCAGGAAGGTGATAATGGATATGCAACTAGCATACAGGAATGCAATAGAGATGAGTAAGCAACTAGCAATGTCTCCTGATGGCCAGTGACAATGACTTGGGCACATCATGCCAGTAAGATAAGGGTGGAGAAAGAGAAAGTCACTAAGGAAACCAAAAAAAATCTATTTAAAATGGAGACCAACAACAGCAAGTGAAATAAGTTACAAGAGCAAATTTCAAGTGGATGTTTCCACCAAATAATCAAATGCCACAGATAAAGCCTAAAAAGCATTCCCTGTTAAGTTGTAGCTAAAAGGTAATACAGCCATGGGTTTGGGGTAGGTACCTAAGGAGGAAGAGATTACCAAAAACTGGAAAAATGCAGGAGAGAAAGAGCAAGTAAATACAAGCCTCAGTTATGTAGAAACTTTACCAACATCAGCGTTGGATGTCATGCTAATCCTGAGAATAGATGTGCTCCATAGTTTTTCAGCACCAGTGCTTTAATACGCTCTGAGAACACACATTTTCTTTGCTTTGGAAGCCTTATTTCCTTTAACAGAGAGTTCCCTGTAATTTAGATGCTCTGTCTTAGATGCATTTTTCTTCCTGGCAACCTCACAAAGTACTTTATCTGTGCCTGTAGTAGGCACTACCTACTGTCAGCCTCTGTTCTGTGAAAGAGAAAGGTTTAGCAGCTTAATTCTCAAGTTCTCATGTCCATGGTCATAAGATTTTTGACATGATGTAAAGAGGCAGAGACTATGACTTTGCTGGAAAATGAAACATAACTTCATTGTTAAAAACAGGATACAGGCTTCTCACCTCCTATTTTTTGTAGCTTGCTCAGTCATGACTTCACCACCCCAGTCTTTATCTCAGGTGGATTTTAAGTTCATAGACCACTCCATCTGCTTTCCCCTTATCTACCATTTTCCCACTGCCTTCACTTCCTTTCCTGTTCAGCTTAGATTTCACGCCCCATCACATCAAACACACTTTTTTTTAGTACCTTTTTTTCCCCTATCATTCTCCTGGCAAATCAGCAGAGCAGCACCTGAGCACTGCTGAAGAAACACACATTAAACTCCTTGTCCACCCTCTTACCTGTCCTTTGCAGAAAGCTACTCTATTCTCAAAATCCAGCCCACTTCCTTCAGTCACCCGCATTTTAATCTCAGCAGGTGATCTCACCTTCCACCTCACAGATCAAAGAGAAACTATCAAACAGGAACTATTCCACTCCTGCACAGTCACAAAACCCTCCTGTTATGATGGAGAAGGTGGCCCTTCTCTGTCGCTGTGACTCCACTTGACTTTGTCTTCTATAGCCTTCTCTCTTGTGATATTGCCGCTGCCCTGTCCTGCATACCATGCTATTCTTCTTTTTTTGACACGTTCCCACACATATTCAGGCATAAAATCTCTCTGAATTTATTTTTTAAATCCTGTCTTGACTGTCCTGTTCCTACCTTCTCTTTACAATCAAATATCTTGAATGGTTTGTTTAGACTCACTACCTCTGTTTATACCCTTCCCAATCATTGTGCAATTTACTCCAACTGGAGACAACGTGTTAGCTTGCAAATAGGGTGAAATCCCTGACCCTTCACAGTTCCTGACACTTCTTGACACACTCCAGCTCTGAAAACGTGAGACAGCATCTTCTTCCTGAAACTCTCTGCCCTTGGCTTCCATTGTGCTGCATTCCTGTCCCTGTCCCTTCCCCTTCTTACTCTGCCCTGCTCTGACTCCTCGAGTAATCTTGCCTGCCATGTTTGTCGGTGCTTCTCAGCTTTGTGTCTCTGTTTATCCCTCCATTTTAATCTCCCTACACCCCTCTGAGGCACCCTTGTCTCCCTGCATGCTTTCAGTTAACATCTCTATGACTCTAAATCCATATCCATAGTCCAGATCTTTCTTCCACCCACAAAGATACATATCTGCTTATTGCTAACATCCTCACTGGAATATCTCAGAGGTTCCTAAAGGAGAACATATTGAAAACTGAGTTTATCATTATCTCTTGTAAACTTGCTCCTGCTTTAGTAGCCTCTATTCCAGTAAAGCAGCTACCTCCCCACCTCTGTCACCCAGGCCACAATAGGGGTGTCATCCCTCTCATCCACCCCACTGTCAAATAACCAAGTCCTTCATGACTCTGGCTTTGAATAGAGTCATTTTTCACTCACTATCCTGATGTCACCATAAGCTAAACTACTGTCAGAGCCTAAACTATCTCCTGTTGTTCTTTCCCCTTCTAATCCATTTATCACATGGAAACACAATAACCTTTTAAAAATTTAAATCTTTTAAAAAATATTTTAAGTGCCTTCCCTTTGGCTTGATTTCAAAGTCCAGTCTCTTCAAATCAGCTCACAAAGCCTGGAACTCTGCTCACTGCTTCCGCCTCTTCTTCCAACATTCTACTCCTCGGTCTTACTGGACTTCTCCAGACTCTATAAATTTGCAAAGCTCTCTTACCCCAGGCCATTTTCCAAGATGTTTCTTCCTGGAATTGCTATGTGTCCAGTATTTAACTGGACAATCTATTTTTACCTCATCCTATCTAACAATATAAGAATTTGAAAATAAATGCATGTGTTCATTTCTTATCATTAAACAACTTTTATGTACAACTATCTGCTCTGATAATGATCCTAAATAGTTATACTTTACGACTGATATGTAAGCAAAATGGCTGTCATAATACTGACCCAAATGAGTTTTCTATCAGTCTAAGGGGAAAAGCAGGAGCTGGTCTCGACCACAGGCTCTTCTTCTGTTCTGGGAAGTCTCAGTGGAATGAGCTTTCTTGGTCACAGAGATATATGTCTGTACTCAAAATACTTTAGAGGTCTCATGTCAAATATATAACAGTACTAAGTAGTATAGATAACAGTATTATTTTAAAAGATAAAAAAGAGTCTTTTCTTCTTTATACAATGGAGTAGCTGCTACCAGACTAATCTCTCCACCAAAAGAAAACAAAACAAAAAACAGCTCTTTAAAGACATCAGAGAGTAGTGAAGACAGCCAAAATTACAGAGAAAAGGGAAATTTATAGAGGTGAGGCAGAACTTCACAGATTTTATCATTAAATAGTGCATTTGTTACTTTGAAGTGCTGGTCATGGAGACATACTGGAATGAAGTTGCTTACAGTATGAAATCATTTCACTGGCCTAATGGAAAAAATGAATTATGTATGGGCTGTAAAGCAGACAGAATTTGAAGCCTTAATATGCTGGAGATAAAGAGAACTACAAATAAGTGAACCAACAATCAGTATGTAATTGCCCCAAGAAGCATTTGCCAATTCCTAAATTTCCCATATACCAGGACAGTTTCCAAGAAATCAAGCAGAAAACAACTTTAAGAGGCCATAAAATCAAACAGAAATATTACACTGTTTCAGTACTGGATATGAGGTTCAAGATCTACTAATAAAGGGGGGTCATGGTAGACATTTAGTTAAGAGGTTTAAAAGGCTAAACCCTAAAAATAAGGCAAACTCAAAAGGGACTTGACTTGATTAAAGTTAATCTCACCATCTTCTATTTGCCTAACAAAAAAATCAAATCCTCTCCAGAGGAGAAGAGTGTTACCTCCATATTCTAAAATTACCAACATTTCATGCCCACCATTCAATAAAAAATTATCAAGCATACCAAGAAGTGGGCTAAATGACCACAAATTAGGAAAATAAACAGAAAAGATACTTCAACCTTCAACAGAAAATCCAGATAGCGAAGTTATCAGACATGGACTTTAAAATAACTATGCAGTACGTTTAAGCAAAGATACTTTAAATAAATATTTTATATATTTCAGAAAATAAGAAAAAAAATTGGAACAGTACACTAGAAAACTAAAACCTATAAGAAAAATAATCAAATGAAAATCACACAACTGAAAATAATACTCAATAAAATAGAAAGTTTACTGGACAAGTAAACGGAATAAAAATTGTGATAGAAATAGATCAAAGCACAAAGAAATTAAAGAGTGGAAAATACAGAAAAGAGTTTAAGAGGCATATGGGGCAGGTTAAGTGGTCCCACATACATGTAATGGTAGTCCCAGAAGGAGAGAAGAGAATGAACTGAACAGAAGCAATATTTAAAGAGACTTCACTTGAAAAATTTTATAAAATTGATAAAAAACACCCAACCTCAGATTTTAAAAGTTATATGAATCTCAAACAGGATAATAACAGGAAAACCACCCTGGGCAAAAAGTTTGAACAAACCCTTCATGAATGAGTATACTCAATGGCTAATAAGCACTTTATCATGGCCAGCAAGACCTTGCGTGGTTTGCCCAAGTCTGCTTCTCAGATTTCACTTCCTACCACTCTCCACCTCAACCGTGATCCTTTCCAAGCCCATTCCTGCCCTAACTCTGCCTATATGCTTCTCCCATATATGCTGGCCCCACATCTTCCTGTGACTGATTTATCCTCCTCATTTAGAGGCAGCTCCTGACTATCCAAACTAATTAGCCTCCCTCCCAGTTTCTCTCTGTCACATTATGCTATTTCATTTCTTCACAGCACTTCCAGTATTTGATATTGACTTCCTTGTTTACCTATTTATTTCTTTATTGAGTGGCTCTTCCCAGGGCATTTAAACCCCATTTGAGCAAATATATTGTCTGTCTTGTTCACCACTATATCTCAGATCGGTAAAGTCTTTAGCCTGGTATGTAGTGTTTGCTCGATATTTGACGGTTAAATAAGTGAAAAAAATGAATGTATATGTACATGATACTAATCACTGACTTAATGAGCTAAGGCATGTAATTACCTTTAGATATTTATCCTTAGAGAGACATCCTCAGAATGTTCTCCTCTTGTCTTCGACATGCCTGTACCCCTCAAGGCCTACCTATACTTTTATACCTATATGATGACTTTTTGACTAATTCCATCACTTATTTTTGTGTTTTCTGGATTCATACAGCTTTAGAGCTTCATCGTACATTTTATCACTTCATTGTAATATTTTTAACCTCCTCAAAATTAGAAGTTCAAATATGTGCTTCTGCATGAGATTAAAAGCTCCATGAAAGCAGTCATTTTTATATCTGCTATAAAGCATAGTATTTTATCAAATTCTATGCATTGATTTACAGGTAGGTTGGTGGTGAATTAAACGTAATAGATTAAAAGTAGAAACAAAAATGTATAAGTTAAGAAAAATTGTGATAACAGGAGGGACATGTCACTGCCATCCTTTCCAGGGATTCTCTTCATTGGAAGGGTTCTAAGGGTCATTTTTTAGTTATGATTTTTTCTCTCTTTTTTATCTCTCTTCTCACTACAAATGGGACTTGACATGCTGGTGATCATTAGTGTCTATCTTTGAATCACTTCAGTTCAGCCTGTCTCCAAAACCAAATTGTTCCGTCTAAACCATAAGAGAAAGATTGTGGTGCTTGGCATTTTCTCATCTTCTTACATGATCCAAAGCCTATCAGTCCTTTAAGGTTTGCTAAAATTCTTAATCTGCCTAAACTGTTCCCTAGCCAGTCTAGTCCACATTGGTCTTCCCCACACTTCTTGTGTATTCCCCTTAACCCTTGGTATATTGATAAGTAAATAGCATTTTTGTAAATATTTATGGAATAAGTGGTATTTTAAAAAATCATCAAGGCAATTTAGTATTGTATTTAAGGAGTAAGAAAATAAGATTCTAATAGAATCTGTTAGAAGACAAATATAGTTCAAGCTTTTAAAAGAGAAAAATACAGAATCCATAAATAATAGAGAAAAGCAAAGGACGGCAAATCCATGAAACTAAAATTGAAGCAAAATAAAAGGTTATGGGGCACAAAAAGAAAAGCAGACAGATCATCACTTTAAAAACTGAATGTAAGAAAAGAGTACATACTGTGGTTCTAAAAGTGAAAGAGAATCTTTTGTCAAAAGCAAAGATTATTTAACTTTGCTATAGCCACATGTGAAGGATTTCAGAACAACATAACACCCCTGAGACACAAAGGTGACAAGAGACATTGAATAAAAAGAAAATTGAGATGTGAAATATGAGTTCACAATACAGAGAAAAAGTGAGTGAAAAAGAAAAAAAAAAGAGAAAAGGCAAAAACAAATCATTTGTTGAAAGGCAAGGTAGAAAATAAGGACAACTGTATAAAGAAGAAAAACATCCATGTCTCCCAAGAGTGTAAAAAGTGAAAGCAAACTTACCTGAAGGACTAAAAGTAATCGTTTTACACCTGGTGAGCTATCTAGGACAAAGGAAGAAGAACATTACTGACATACACAGTGAAAAAGTTGAGATAAAGTGAAGCACCTGAGATACATAAAGGAATCTGAGATAAGCTTGAAGTACCTTAAAATAAAAGATTTAAAAAAATAGGTGGGGAGCCGCTAAGATGGCGACGGGTCTGGAGCGGCCGTGCCAGGAGACAGCGCAATCCTGAGAAGTGTG
>NW_007729797.1:97673-101531 GCF_000696425.1 Galeopterus variegatus | reverse complement strand
CTTATTGGAGGGAGCTAAAGGTGAATGAATCAATTCACACGCATACACACACACACACACATACACACACACACACTCTCACACACACAAAAAACAAACAAACGACAACAACAACATCAACAACAACAACAAAAAAACCCGGGGGGGGGGAGAGGAAGATATAACAACCACAACTTTTTTTTTGAAGTTCTTACAACAAGAAAATGGAGGGGACACACTTGGGTGGGAGCGGGGAGAGGGAGGAGGGAGGGAGGTTTCGGTGATGGGACACAATAAATAACTACATTGTATATTGACAAAATAAAATTAATAATAAAAAAAAAATAGGTGGGACCCAAAGGGTTGAACCATCTGCTAACAAAAATGTGTCATTTGTGCTGCCCAAAATGACAGCTTAGTCACCATGAAGCACATGTCAAAGAAAGCAGGGCACATATGGAGTCAGGACAGAGATCATAAGACATGTAATATGGACAAGGTGTGAACTTGAACCTGCATAAGAGTCCCAGAGAGGAAACACAATGCACTGGACTCAGAGACAGTGCAGATGACACACACGGCATAGCCAGAGAAAAGAAAGACAGCCAAGGCAAAAACAAAAACAAAAACAAAACGAAATCTAAGATTCAAAAGAAGCCAAATAATGTTTTTGCCTTACAAGGGAAGTGCGAAAGTGATGCTACTGAGACAAGATGAATTCAAGAAAAATCATCTTGTGATATTTGGGGGGAAAGTAAAAAGCTTAAGGATGAGTTGAAATAACAAAGACATACAGAATGCAAAAGTCCTCATTAGATTACCTTGGTAGAAAATCAAGATTTCCTCAAAATTCAGACAGGAATGACGCCCCTCTGTAATTTAAAGATGGGATGGCAAAGGGTGAGCAGGAGAGCAGAAAATGGAAGATTTTCCTACATTAATGCCAAAAACATAATGTGTCTAAATCATGGATAGGGAAAAGTAAACCTAGCCAGGAATCAAATGAAGAAAGTTGAATTAAATTAAATAAGCAAAAAATAATTAAATGAAAGGGAAAAAGTTAAGCTGTGTAAACTTGAAAGAAGTATTTTGCGTACATAAAAATTCTACAAAATCAACTTAAAAATCTGTGAAAAATAATAAATTATAGAAAAAATACAGTTTGAGCACCTGGGTGGTTAGCTCGGTTGGTTAGAGTGCAGTGTTATAACCCCAAGGTCAGATCCCTGTACCAGCCGCTGCCAAAAAATAAAAGAAAAAATTGTTTGGACCGTTTTAGGAAAACAAAACTTTCTAGACCTTACATTATATATCCAATTCACTGCTAAGTGTGGTAAATACTTAAATATATACATATAAAAAAAGGAAAATACAGTAAATGTGTATCTGGTCTCAGGTATAGACTGCCCTTTCTGGGCCCATATGTAAAAATAAATCGATCGACTGACAAAATAAAATGTTTGCATGTCAAAAGTCACCGTGAAGAAATATAAAAAGCTAATTTACAACAAACTAGGAAAACTATTTACAATATATGTTACAAAGGATTACCAATTTTAATATAGAGATAGCTCTCCAAAATAAATACGAAAAAAATATCCTAATCAATGAGAACAGGCAATTCACAAAAGAAGAAATGTACCATAAATAGCCTAGAATCCTTTAGAAGAGTTTAATTCCATTATTATTTCAGGAAATATAGTTACAAAATAATAGGATAGTCTGTCATGCCTACGAATCTGGAGCAGCTAAAAAAAAAGAAAAACTGTAATATCAAGATCTCATGTAAATGGACATTCACATGCACCCCTGAGTGACATGTAAATGGGTGTATTGCTGTCTGCAAGACAATATGGCAACATGTGTCACAGTCCAGCAATTCAATTCAAGATAGGAATCTATCATAAGTAAAAAACAAGAAATGTAAAACAGAATTTCTTCAGTGAGGCTAATTGTAAAACGTAAGAAAAAAAATAGTGGAAGTCAACATTTAATAACTGAATTCGATAAAACAAATCACTTAATATACATTGGAAAAATATTGTGCAGGTGTTAAAAACAATGTAATGGAAAATATATAATGACGTAATGCAGTTAACGAAATGTTGTGTGGATGAAAATATAAACAGTGGTCATCCTGGGTAGTCGATTATAAGCAATTTTCATTTTATCTTATTCATACATTTTCTAAATATTTAATCTAGTAAATAAATATTATTTTAGTAATACGATAAGCAATGTAAAAAAATTCATAGTAGAAGACAATTTAATGCTATGGATAAATTAGTTAGAAAACAGTACATATATATGTATTTGTGAAGAGAAACAGACTACACACACACACACACACACAGACACACACACACACAATAGTTAACTCTGGGAAGTTATATTGCATTCAGACACGCACACACACACACACAGACACACACACACACAATAGTTAACTCTGGGAAGTTATATTGCATTTCAGGCTATTTTAATGAGTGTTCTTTCCAAATTTTTTACAAGAAATATATATCACTTTTGTATTGTATAAGAACAATGTTACTGCATATGAACCATTTTTTGTTGTTAAGGCAGAACAACAAAAATATAACATTAAAATATAATATTAAATTAATATTTGCAGAAAATCAAGGCATACGAGCTGCAAAATCTGCCTTTGTGTGCGTATAATGGAATGAAAGAGAAAAGGTTATCTGAGAAAGGAAAAATAATGAAGGGACAAGTCGGTTTAATTTGGTTACAAAGAGAAACCACTGCCTGAGGAACATTTCAAGAAAAGTAAATACAAAGAAAATGAAACAAGAAATCAAAGTTGATTTTCTTTGTCAACAGCAATGAATATTCTTCCCCTTAACAAGTGGTGGGAGGAAGGAGCTCATGCTGGACCAGGCACAAAGATGACACATCAGAGTTCCCAAAGGCCAAGAAAAAGAGTAAATATAAGAATTTCAAAGTTGGGTAAAAGGATCATGCTGTGTGAACATTTTATAAATATACTATTGAGCACTTTTAGAAAAGTATTACTTGTATTGCTTTAATGTAGTGATGAGTACAAAAGAGAGAGAGAGAGATGACTTCTGTCCCTAGGAGCCATCAATCTAAAATGAACAAGAAATTATCTGCGTACATATACACGTACACATGTATTATTAGACAGTATTGGGTTAATGCCAAGTAGCACCAACCACGAGGAGTAATGCAGTTCAGCACAGAGTGAAAGAGTGAAGGCCTAAGACTGTCCAGTTTTCACAGAGAAAGTGGGATTCTGAATATCTTTTGGAGAACAGAAGATGAAAGACAATGTGACACGTGCCTTTGTGAGTTTACATCACATCACTATTTCTTCCCCACTTAAAGCAAATGCACATGAGAACAGTGACAGCACAGCCGTGAAGACGCGCTCTCTGCCTGTCTTGTGTGCTGGGCGAAGAGTAGAGCACAATGGGGGCCTTCAAAAAAGTTAGTGAAAACACTCCTATTACGTTTCAATTCTATTTTTCCACACACTTTTTCCTTCTTATTTCTTTTTCTGTTTAATTGGACTCCATAGAATCTTTTCCAGCTCTGTAAGTATAAGACTCTACCCTCACCTTGTGCTCGGTCAGAAGCCAACAGACCACAGAGGATGAGTATAAAGACAGACACATGCAATTTGTCATGCCCCTGAGGTACAAGGGACACCAAAGGGAAATAAAGACAAGTGAAGGCAGTAAACAAGCAAAGACACACTGTCTCCGGCAGTTTTAGAGATAAAGGTTGACCCTTGTGAGAAGAGTGAGTGAACGGTATGCCTCTTTGGAGAAGCTCACTTTAAAAAAATGAAATGTATAAATGGCACCTACAGAACACAAGGAGAGAATGTGATTTATG
>NW_007729797.1:83123-97499 GCF_000696425.1 Galeopterus variegatus | reverse complement strand
AAGACAAGTGAAGGCAGTAAACAAGCAAAGACACACTGTCTCCGGCAGTTTTAGAGATAAAGGTTGACCCTTGTGAGAAGAGTGAGTGAACGGTATGCCTCTTTGGAGAAGCTCACTTTAAAAAAATGAAATGTATAAATGGCACCTACAGAACACAAGGAGAGAATGTGATTTATGTTGTGCACCTAAAGCAGTAAAGGAGCCAAGGAATTAAGGAAACAGCTGGAAATCAGAGAATGGTCCTGAAGGATATAAAGAGAAAAGGTCCGATCTTGTTAATCCTGCAGCAGACATTTGAGTGGTTATCTTCTCATGGGACTCAAGAATAAATAATAAATGCAATGTCTACAGAAAAATTGATATCGGTCCTGAAGGATATAAAGAGAAAAGGTCCGATCTTGTTATTCCTGCAGCAGACATTTGAGTGTTTATCTTCTCATGGGACTCAAGAATAAATAATAAATGCAATGTCTACAGAAAAATTGATATCCTGGGGTCATGATAGATAAGAGGACTCATTTTTGGCAGATGGAAAGAAATGTTTATAAATGAGGATAAGATGCTGTGTCTGTTGGGATAAATTGTGAAAAAAGAAACAACAGAAATATCATGGGGAAAAAGAGAGGAAGAAAAGAAGGAAGGGAGGCATAGTCCACTGGGGGAAAGTCTACGGCTCTTCAACAAAGGAAGAAGCAGTCCTATTCCTGGGACCCATGAGGAATGAAGGTTGCATTTTGGGAAAAGCCTCACAATATGGATTCTGTAAAACAAAATGCCTTACAAAGCTCTCCCTCGTCTGGATCTCATCATCTCCCGAACTCTAATCCTAATTCTACATACCCTAACACTCTGCCCCTCTCTAACTGCTCGCCAGCTCCATGGACTTCCCCCAAGTTTCCCAAGCACTCCCAGGTCAGGGCATCTGAATTCCTGTTCCCTGTACCTGCAATATTCTTCATTCAGATACCAACATGGGTGACTTTCTCACCTCTCGACTGTCACCTTCTCCATGAGGCCTTCCCTGGACATCTATCTAAATTGCAGTCTCTCTCCCCCACCCAACACATACACACATTCCAGGATACCCATCCGCTCACTTCATATCACTAGTTTTTGCTAGTCTTTGCTGAGTTTTCTCCCCCACAAGCACTTACCACTCTCAATACTGTAAACCGCATTTTACTTATTAATTTATTTTCTGTCCCTGTCTGAGATCTAAGACCTAAGAGGGCAGGATGTATCAGGCCAGGAAGATTGTCTGGCACACAGTGTGTGTGCTCAGTAAATATATGGAGAATAAATATTAAAAATATGAACAGTGTACTAGTTTAGTCCTCAAACAGAAAAAGTCTGAAAGTTTCATACCCTGAAGAACAAAGGACAATTAAACAGTGGAAAGAAAGAAAATAATTTAGCTGTTGAGTTGTTTTAGTTAGCTCAGAACCAAATAAATGGATAAAAGCTTGTGTGGGAGCAAGATTCCATTAAATCCAAAGACTTAATATTTAAGAAGAAAAACAATGCCCCTTATGCACTAAAGGAGATAATGACAACTTTTCAGAGATATTTTCCATAACAGAAAAGTTGCCATGTTCCCAAGTATCATTATTATGAACTGAAGCACATTACGGGACAAAACTTGGAGACAGAAACATTAATGAACATAATTTAGATTTCATAATTCTTCTGCAGACAGTCATCCATAAGACGCATCAGGGAGGATGAAGAGTAAGCATTTTGGTTATTTAAAACAAACTGTAAGCAAAACTCTGAGAAGGTCAAACAAATATGCTCAACACGGGGGAACAAGTCTTTATGTTACTAAAGCATCTGTGTCACACTGGTGGGGGAACAAACTGAATTAGGGAATGTGGAAGGGCCAGGCCATCATGGGAGATAGGGAGGGAGGACAATTCAGCTCTACTAAATAGGAACACTCCAAGGAAAGGTCAGAAGAGCCAGCTTATGATGAGGAATTGCTATACAAATTATGTAAATTACAGACACACAGGGCTCTGTTTTGTGCTTTCTGATAGGCAGAAAACGTTGTATAAGATAGTTGCCCATTTCTCCAAAAGCTTAGAGACAAGATTACAGGAAATTAGATGAGTGTACTGTATACTACAGCTAGCATATTAACTATGTCTTTTTCATTTTGATAAGCATAAGATTTAGCTCTAGGCCTTGTTCTTAGCAAACTCTGAACAGGTGTTTTCTTACTGCAATAATGAATATAAAAGAAAGGCAACTAACGACCCCAGATTCTGTTTCAAAAGAAAGGCATAACGCTACATATTCCTGTTGGAATGGTGGAGATTAGGAGAAACACTTGCAGCACCGAAGAGTAAAACCCACATTGTATGCATTAGAAAAAAATGTCCTACCTATGTAAACTGGGAGATTTAGAAACGTCTCTGTTCTCCTTAAGTGAGAAAAGCAACTTGCTTTCCTAAAGCAAATGATAGATGCTTGCAATGAGAAAAGATAATAGCCAGGTAGCACGTGAGGTAAAAAGGTATACCAGGGGCACATAAAACAGCCATGATAGGAGAACAGAAGGTGGAGGAATTATACATCTGTGCTGGGAAGAAGAGCCAGATGCACCTGCAGCACATTGGGGAAAAATACAACAGACTTGGGCACAAAGACAGAAAGATGACTCACGGGGGATGGCGTATAAAGATCCTGCATTTCCCTGGAAGGAAATACAAGGCATCTGGATCACACTGGGAACAGACAAAGCATATGGGGGGAAGGTGCATCTGGAATCCACAGAGACGTATGTGGCAGGGCGGGGAGGGGAGGTGAAGGATGAGGGGGCAGTCGATGCTTCTGCTAAGTGCTACGAGCAAGGATGGTGCTCATGGGAACACCGAAGGAAGAGTTAATATTCTTGAGTCCTACTAGAGGACAGTGAGGTCCTTGGTGCTCATTGACAGAAATGTAAACACTGTTAGGGAAGCATTGTTACAAACGAAGCCTTGAGGAATATGTCACGAATTGAAATAATTAAAAAGAGAAGGGAAGCCGATACCCATTGTGCATTGGTGATGGGTTTGTAATAAGAACTCCCAGCTGAATGTTTTGAGGACATAGAAGGAAAAATAGGAAAAAGAGCCATTGCAAACAATAAAAAAAGAAATAAAGAATGAAAAACAAAATGTCTACCAAGGGAAAGAGAAGAAAACCCCAAAATAAAATGCTACAGTGCATTAAAAGAATATTTAAAACATCTGGAGAACTTTGGCAGATAGCTAAAGTATGTCCAGTGTTTAGACAGATAAGACAATCCACGGGATTTACTGCGGGGGAAGGGAGGAATGAGTTATGAGAGTGACAGATGGTGCATCCCAACTAAATATGAATATTATTTGGCTTTTCTAGGACATAGTTACCCAGCTTCTACTTTTTGTAAAAGATGATATTTAAAGGATTTTGAATGGAGGAAACTATAAAATTTGTGTCAGTGCTATCATTGCTTTTCTAGGACATAGTTACCCAGCTTCTACTTTTTGTGAAAGATGATATTTAAAGGATTTTGAATGGAGGAAACTATAAAATTTGTGTCAGTGCTATCATGCATGAGTTTCCCCAGGAAACCAGTTTTATGGAGTATTTCTGGGTTGACATAACAACTTGTCCTCACAGAATGCTTAGTTATATCTGAAGCCCAGAACCAATCACTTACCTGGAATGTTAATAAAATTGCTTAATATAAAATGACATTGATTTAGCTTTGGTAACATAAATGTAACATATCATGCTCATCCCATCTCACCAAAATTTTGATTCTGTGGATCAGTCCTTGTGTAAGGAGACTGTATATGTGAGAAGTGACTTTGTGAGCTACAGCATGCTGTGAGTTGCAGGGGCTGCCATTCCTAAATCCACCACTCGCAACTGCATTGGGATTGCTTCTGGTTACCTCTGTGGAATGCGAGCCTGTATTTCTTCATAGAATAAACTGTGTTGAGCTGCAAACAACACAGTGAATGTCCTGAGGAGGCAGGAGGTTTCAGTGGTCAGGCTTTCTGATAGAATAGAACCCCAATGTACAGTACAAAGAGCAAAGGAGCTTAACATGAAGGACAGCACTGCTTTGGCCCCAGGTCTCCTGCCTTGAGTAGGGGCTTATCCCCAGGGCCAGAAATCTCCCCAACGTCCTAGACTCTCTTCTCCTGCTAGGTCCACGTCCAGTCAGAGACAAGCCTTTCCTTTTCCATCACCGCTACCACTACTATTGTTCAGCCCCTCCACCTTCCTGTCCCAGACAATACCCTCATGACTGGTCTTGCTGACTTCTGTCTTGCTACCTTCAAAACTCATCCTTGGCAGTGACCAAATGTTGTCTTGTCTAACCAAATCATTTCCCCTGCTTATTTGCCTTTAATGGTTTCTTCTCACTTATGGAGTAAGTCTACACTCCTACCCAGAAGGACAGGCAAAATATTTCATGAACTTCACTCACCTGCCATTCCATCCCTTCCTTGTCTGGAGCCATAGAGCCGGGCTGTTGCCTAAGAGCCTGCCTGCCTGTCCAGAGCCAAAGAGCCTGCCCAGCTATTGCCTCGAGGCCTCAGAGCTTTGTTTGCTGTTATCTTCTGTCCCTCCCCCTCCTGTGCACTACGGGTGTAGGTAACTTTGCAACTTGCCATAGATAATGGGAATTTTCCATTTACCGGAACAACCCGCCCTTCGGTTTTCTCAGTAAACCATCTGCTGCTCACTTCCTTATCTGCTGATTCCCTCTGCTGTCTATATAAACTGTGACCTTCTGGCTAATAAATGAGACTGATCAGAATACTGTCTTGTCTCCATTTCTCATGTCTCTTGTCCCATCCAATTCCCACTCCCCCTTCCAGGGTCTGCATTGAATATCCCACGAGTCGGGACATTTTTGGTGCCCAAGCATGGGGCACTGGATATGGGGGACACCGTGAGGAAGACAGCACATCGGAGGGTCGACCACTGAAAATGAAAGAGTAAAACCTTCGTCCGCCACGGGAACCTGCCGCATCAGGATATGGTGAGTAAGCGTGCCCAATAATGGGACAAGAATAAACTCGACCCCCTAGATAACTCCTGGAATGGCCCAGATCCAGTTTTGATCTGGGGTAGAGGTTCAGTCTAAACTCGACCCCCTAGATAACTCCTGGAATGGCCCAGATCCAGTTTTGATCTGGGGTAGAGGTTCAGTCTAAACTCGACCCCCTAGATAACTCCTGGAATGGCCCAGATCCAGTTTTGATCTGGGGTAGAGGTTCAGTCTAAACTCGACCCCCTAGATAACTCCTGGAATGGCCCAGATCCAGTTTTGATCTGGGGTAGAGGTTCAGTCTAAACTCGACCCCCTAGATAACTCCTGGAATGGCCCAGATCCAGTTTTGATCTGGGGTAGAGGTTCAGTCTAAACTCGACCCCCTAGATAACTCCTGGAATGGCCCAGATCCAGTTTTGATCTGGGGTAGAGGTTCAGTCTAAACTCGACCCCCTAGATAACTCCTGGAATGGCCCAGATCCAGTTTTGATCTGGGGTAGAGGTTCAGTCTAAACTCGACCCCCTAGATAACTCCTGGAATGGCCCAGATCCAGTTTTGATCTGGGGTAGAGGTTCAGTCTAAACTCGACCCCCTAGATAACTCCTGGAATGGCCCAGATCCAGTTTTGATCTGGGGTAGAGGTTCAGTCTGTGTTTTTTCTCACACTCATAACTCGGCCAGATGGCTGCCAGAATGTCTGGTTAAACAAGTTGATCATAATCTCTCAGCCAGGGATTCGCTAGATCCCTGAGCATGTCTTTTTCTTTTCTTTTCCACAGGGGTCATGGCAACCAGCATTTTCTTCCTGAATGTTGGTTTGTCTGGTCAGCTGCCCAAGGTCCAGTCTGGCTTTGGAAATCCTGGACTCACTTGCCAATTGGTGAACAAAAACCCTACAGGAAAGATGCTGCTTCTATGCCAACAAATCCGGGATAGTTTGAGACCATATCAAACAACTATAAGACGACTTAGAAAAGAGAAGAAAACAACTGGCAGAAAACCCCCTTTGGTCCAGACTTAATGGATTCCTGCCTTATCTCTTACCCTTTTTAGACCCGCTTGTGGGCTTGCTTCTTTTGCTTTCTTTGGGTCCTTTTCTGTTCAACAAACTTATGGCGGCTTGAAAAAATAAAAAAGGGGGACCTGTCCGGAGCCATAGAGCGGGGCTGTTGCCTAAGAGCCTGCCTGCTTGTCCGGAGCCAAAGAGCTCGCCCAGCTATTGCCTCGAGGCCTCAGAGCCTTGTTTGCTGTTATCTTCTGTCCCTCCCCCTACAGTGTACTATGGGTGTAGGTAACTTTGCAACTTGCCATAGATAATGGGAATTTTCCATTTACCGGAACAACCCGCCCTTCGGTTTTCTCAGTAAACCATCTGCTGCTCACTTCCTTATCTGCTGATTCCCTCCTGCTGTCTAAATAAACTGTGAGCTTCTGGCTAATAAACGAGACTTGATCAGAATACTGTCTTGTCTCCATTTCTCATGTCTCTTGTCCCATCCAATTCCCACTCCCCCCTCCAGGGTCTGCATTGAATATCCCGTGGGTCGGGACACTTCCTCTCGCAATCACCCCCATCTACCTGCCCAGTTTACCCTTCAACACTGCTGAATTACTTGTGAGCTTCCACAGACCTTGTTCCATACCTCAGTACCTTGCACATGCTGTGCCATCTATCAAGAATCTCTTTTTTCGTTGTCTATACAATGACCTACTATTTGTCTTCACAGTACTGCTCAGAGTCATTCTGCCTCTATGAAGCATTTCCTTACATCTTCAGAGTCAATAATTGTCTTCTCTGTCCACTTTTATGCTTTTACTACTGTGTATGTCACCCAAGACTCGATTATTGGCTTAAGCGTATGCCACCTCCTTTACACTGTGATTTTCTTGAGGGCAAAGACTATTTATACATATCTTTCTTATCTCAACATTTAGCAAAATGCTATGCATAGTTAGATTACAATATTTGTTTGGGAGCCTACATGGCACATATTAATTGGATAAAAACAATCTGGGAGAAACAGGAATGTACTAAAAATATGAAGGAATAAAAATAACATAGAAAACAGACATCAATAACAGAAGAAAAATAAGTGGTAGGAGTTAATGTTTCCTGAGATAAAAACAGTAAAATGCAATAATTATCTACTTAATCTGAGTAATTAGGTTGCTCAGATTGTGTCAAAAATTCTGATCTACTTATATTTTAATAAGCAAACAAAAATCTGAAAATTATGTACAAAAATCATGGAGAACGTGTGTGTGGAAATTATACCTATACAGACTTGCCTGCAGTAAAATGTAATATCTCTGTGTTATGGAAAAAGAAGTAGTGATATACTGCCAGGATAACAGGGAATAGCAAAGTGACTACTGACTGTTTGAATGGGAGAATATAATATATTCTGCTTGATGTGTCAAGTAAAAAAGAAGTTTTATAAGGCAGCAGAAGAAATGAAATGCTTAGACACTCTTAATCACACAAGAGTAAATAAAGTGGCCTCAAGTTATAAGGAAGAATTCAAACCATAGACATAAATGTGAAATATGGAAATGAAGAATAACAGATAGAAGTGATAATAAATCTTACTTAGCATAAGGGAAATGGCAATTCATCTGTTTGGTGAGAGGAAGACACCATGCAACTTGGGATAAAAAGAAGAAAAATAATGGTTTTATCCAGTGAGAACAGAAAATAATTTTCTGAACTTTAATGGACTTAATAGAGAATACTCTCCTGAAAGATAAAGGGAAAAATTTGGGGGGCGCAAACACTAATATCAATGATACTACAGAATGGCCTCATAGAGGGGAGAGTGCTGCTTCTGGGGAGTCAAAGGAAGGATGGCCAGAAGGAAAGACCTGTCCACCTACAATGAAAGAAAAGACACCAGACTCAGGAACAGAGTAAAGACGAAGTTCTGGCACTCATTTGAAAAACAAGAACACAGGGTGCTAGTAAAACTGTCGGAAAGAAGGCAAGGTATAGAGTATATAGAGAGATTATAAAGGGAAACACTTTGATCTTTAGACACTATGTGAGAAATTCAACTATAAAGACATGGGAATGTTTGATGCACTTGTCATACACAAGGAAGAAAGAAAATATTACTCTTTAGAACATCTACTGGGAAGGAGGAAAGAACCTTTTAAGGTTAGAAAATGCAATGCTTTTCTGAGAAAAGGAATGCAACTTTTAGAAGATAGCTCTGAGAGCATGTAGGGGAAATAAAAATATAAGTAAATTAAGTAAGAAGAGTATAAAGAAAAAAAATTACTGTGAAATTAAATAAGGTAAAATAGGAAACATCCAATGTATATAGAAAAAATACCTACAGAGTCTTACCTAAATGCAAGAATTCTCCAAATTTGGTTTTTTTTAGAAAAGATGGTAAGTTAGAGACAATGAAGGTGGACAAAAGCATGGTAGCCAGAGAAACAGAAAGAGGCAGCCACCTAACCTATATCTTCCCTCCGGTCAGTGGACAGCCCATTGTACGCACTTAATGGGAAACAAGGAGCATAGGTCATATTTGAGTGAAAAGTGAAGAAAATCAATATATTGAACTGAAAGCTCTGTTTTTTTTTTTAATTTGAGAGTGTCTGTGACTAAAAATTACTGTAAGATTTTGTATTACTTAGGGTTGATCATAAAAGCCAATTTACCACAGTTTTTATTTAGTAGCAGGGAAAAAAAATCCCTGTGAATAAAATTTAAGTAGAGAGTGAGAGATCAAATAAAATTGCATTTTATGTATATCCCAAAAGTTGTATATAATAAATATATCAGTTAAATGTATTTGTTATTGTTGTGAGTGTATGTATATGTTAAATGCATAAACCCACTTAGTCTGTGAAAAGGCCAACAGATAAGAGTAAGCACAAGATATTGTGCTTAACTTTTAGGCACTTATGATCTAATTGAGTAGTCAAAATAAATATGAAAAATGGAATACAAAGGAATCAAATAATTTTATAATAAAGCAATGTAAGCAAGAAACACCACAAATTCTTGTGATAATTATTATCAAATAATTTAAAATAAGAGTAGAATGGAAAGATTTAGAGAAAAATTTCTAGAGTAGTCTGGAAAGATTTTACAAGGAAAGAAAGTTCAGTTAGCTGAGCATGGAAGGAAAGGACTATTTAATTATGTGGAAAAGGAAAAAGAAGCAAGGATTATGGATACAGAAGCACTGAAAATAAATCACAAAACAGATAAAGGGCTAAACTCTGGGCAATAAGAGAAAAATAAAATAAAATAATAAATAAATATATCCCTAGACTGTAGTAGACACTTGAGGTAATGATGAATAGTTATTGATTCAACCCCCTTCTCTTCTAACATAATAGGGGTTACCTGAAGAAGACTGCAAAGTCAAGACTATATTTCCCAGACTTCCTTGTTCCTAGGTATGGTCATGGAGTAGAAGGTAGAATTTGATACTTCTGACCTGAGGCTTTTTTAAAAATGAATCTGCCTACTCTGTGCTGTCTTTTGCCTTTTGTCTTAGGATGATTGGAAGTAAATGATAATGATTCCCTCCTAGGGAATGGGGGATCCACAAAACAGAAGGAACCTGAATCCCTGAATCACCATATGGAGCCAGCCATCCTCTAAAATTCATCAAGGACTGTCATGGTGTAAGGCCTAATACTGAGGCTCAATATTATGTGCTGCCTTGACATCTGGTAAATTGGGAGGACATCAAATGGCATAACTACAAGCTCCCCTCTGCACTCAGTTCCTGTGGATCAGATGCCCTACCCAAACAACTCTCCTCATCAAAGTGTCTAGGCACAGATCCTGCTTATTCCTTAGTAATGGGTTTCATTTTCCTACCAGCCTGCAGAATTATTCAAACAAGCCAATTACATCCTCTCCAGAGAATCAGGAACTTTCCTGCCCTCTTGATACTACAGAGCCTGCCTACCATAGCTCCTGGCTGTTCACTCTGTCCCCAAATACAACTCCAGTATCATATGGCCCTACATAGAATGTGGTGTCCTTCTCCCCTTTTGCTATGCATGTATGTGACTAATAAACAGTTGTCAGTCTCACCTGTCCAGTATTGAGTGTTGTGTGTTTGGCCATCCATATAACCTGGGGCCGGAATCTCTCCCTCACCTGTGAGGTGAATAGGAGGCAATTAAAACATCTGTTAAAAACAAACAGGAACAAAAACCAATGGTTTGACCTTATATCAAATAAACAGTGTCAGAATCTTTGAGAGGTGGGGGCTAGGGATCAGTATTTCTTAAAAGCTCCCCACCAGCGATTCCAATGTGCGACCAGACTTGAGAACTATTCTCTAAAAGGAAGGGGTACACTCTCCCTTTTTACCCTTGCATCTTGAACCATACACACAAGGACAAATCCAAAAGATGGTGGAGTAAAAAGATAGAATTGTGGGTCCCTGAAATCTTGCTGGTAACTCAAACCAGTTGACTTTTATATAAGATCTAAAATGTCTATCATCTTTTAGCATATTTTAGGTCTTTTGCAGCAGCCAAACCTTATCTTAACTAAAACACAGATTTTGATCCTGATTCCATCACTGTCGCTTTTTGGGTATTTTATAACAACAACAACAAAAATTTCTTAACTTTCTCCCACTGAACTACTTGTTGCATCTTTACAAATGGGTGCAATCACTATTCCACACACTTACTTTGAGGAGTAATTGTAACTAAAGGTGCTGGAGCAAATGCCAGGCACTATACTAAGAGACTCAACATTCAAACCAAACTGTTCATTCTTAATTTGTTTGAACTCCACAGCAATCTCCACAAATGATGGTGTATGCATTGCACAGATAAGGAAATCAGGTCACAGAGAGGTTAAAAGACATTGCCAAGATCATACAGCTGGCAAATAGCGAAGTTGAGATACTAACCCAAACATTTCAGCTTCAGAGTCTGTGCTTTTGTCTATTACACTATACCAAGTATCAATTACAGGAAAATATATACATGAAAGCACATATTAGCATGCTTATGACATCACAGGTGTTAAATCTTTCCTCCTACTTCCTCCTTCTTCTAATCCTCACTAAAGAAATCCCCTTACCCATGTTCACGCACACATGCATGCATGCACACATACACCCTTTCCTTTCCATCCTGGCATGAGATTACTGATAGTAAACATTAGTTTTCCAAAGAATATTATCGAGTCTCAGAGTCAAAAGGCAATGAGGAAAAATTCCTTTGGCATAGTTGGGAAATAAAATCTGTACCTAATGTGAAAAGGAATAATCCATTTCTTCCACCATTCTCCTTCAGCACCCCACCCAAAAATACAAAGCAAAATTTGTATCCACCATCTCAACACAAAATTCAGCATGTAAAAATGAACTGAAATTTCACTGGTGATACTTATAGCAATAAAATAACATGTTATTGACAAACAAAAATTTTAAACAACATCCGCAGTAAAAGTATTCAGTCCTGAAAAAAAAATTGAAATGTGGATGCCCCGAGGACATAAAAATGTCACAAATGGAATGCTTATTGAAAAAGAGATGTCCCTCCCTAAGCACATTAAAGAAAAGAGTGTCACATACCAGACACATAGACAGGAAAAGATGTCCTGGAGGGGTAGAAAGAAGAGTATGCTCTTGGAGCATATGGCAACAAAAGATGAAATACTTGAATACGAAGAAGGGGTATGAGTGACCTACATGTCATAAAAGATGACACACCTGGGATGCTGTAAGGGAAGAGATGACTTATCAGAGAAGTTGGTAGGTAAAATACAGAAAGTTTTACTACTACAGAGACAGATGCTGCCTTGTGAATAGCCCTTCTGGGTCAGCTTACCACGCTTCTTTTGTTCTTTTCATGTTGAGAGGTAGGGCAAAGGAATTATAAGGAAGCCTCCTGAGACCTTCCAATCTTACCAGTATTCCCTCTGTTTCTACTGAATGCACTTAATAATTCAGCAAAATGTGTTTTCCAAATCTGTTAAGGATTGCAGTATATTTTTTTATTCTAAGAAGCAAAAAACAAAGCCAGAAATATGGAAGCATCCAAAGAAGTTCAGAAATATACACACAAAGGAATTTTCTAAGTTGTATCAGCAAACCCCTGCCTTCTTGGCTTTAAGATATTGCTGAGCTGTCTACTTCTTCATCCTATTATTCACATAATGTTCCCTTTAAGTAAAGTTCATCTTTTAACTCTATTCTTAAAAGATATCTGAGCTCAAATCTACAGTGAAGGAAGGAAAAAAAAAAGTCAGTGAAGTATTATACTAATTAGACTTTAAAGGTACCTTAAAACCTTCAAAAATCCAAGCCCAAATTATTTCAAAAAATGACTTTATTAATCTGAAAAATAATAGATGTCTGTCTGAAAAAAAATGCTTCAGTGGAAATTTTAAATTAACCCAACTTCTCTGGAAGGCTGGAGAAGAAGTGCCACTGATCTGCTGAGATTTTGAAAGCTCCACCTGTACACTAAATATGACAAGATGCCATTGCTGGAAAAGCTGTATCCACAAAACTGCACTTGGGAAGTGTCGTGCTGACATGCTGTTCAGCACCAAAGTAAGAAGAGGGTTTTAGTCCTTGTCTCTCCGTCTTAGCAGTCGTTTAATTGTGATAACGTTACCTAATGTTTTGGTACCCTCAATTTTATCTTCTCTAACATCAGAGTAGTAAAAGTACATGCATTATAATGTTTTCATAAGAATTAAATAAATCTGAATCTATAACGTGCTTAGGATAACACTTGGTACATTTGTATTTGATAATACTATTATCAAATGACATATCATAAAAATTTCCTGTTATTGCCTAAATATAGCCAAAACCTGAAAAAATAGGACCATTATTCTTTAAAAAAAAAAAAAAAAAAGTCGATACCATGCTTTTCCTATCAAATTAGGAAGAATTAAACAACAATGAAAATACCAATGCAGTAAAAGGAATGATTGAATTGGCATATTCTCGTACTGCTGGTGCATGGACAAATTGGTACAACTACTTTATATTATTTCATCATATTTTCATGGAAAAGAATAGAAGAAAATACACCAGAATTAAAATAGCGTTTACTGATATGAAGCATGTGCTATTAAGCATTATTTTGCAGATACAAGAATACCTAGAATGTGATTCTAAAGCCCATATGCAAATACTCACAGCACAAGCTATAAATATCATGAGACATAAATAAAAGGGTATGAAAATTTAGAGTTGGAAAGGTTGCTTTCAGCTGGAAGTAATCGTATCAAGTTTCAGGTGATCATGGCATTTGTGCAAGCTGGAATTTAAAGTGTCAAAGAACGAACATAGGAAGACAGCTGATAGTATGAGAAAAGGATCACAATAAGACAGTACTGGGCATAATTAGAAAGCAGAAAGCCAACCCGTTTATCTACAAAGTGATACAAATGGACATTCTTTGTGATGTACTGAGACATAACTGGAAAATCACATTTATGGAGTCCTGTTACATTAGGGCAATTGTCAAAAAAAAAGAAAAGAAAAGAAAGAAAGGAGAAAACAACCTTCATGCAAAATGGGGGTTTTTTTTGTTTTGCTTTATTTTGTTTTGTTTTTAATAAGCCTTTAAAATTTTATTTCAAATAAAAATCTAAGTTTCTAGAACATGGAGCCTGAATATTAGCCAGAAAGTAGCCGTTTCCCCTTTTAGAGTGGATACGCCCCCAGGGTCATCAGCAGGCACACAGCGCAGTCATGGTGCACCTGCCATAGTTACCTCCCTACTGGTTATCTTTTCCATAGACTTGAGTTTTCAGCCTACAGTAGGACATTAGAAGACTGATGAATGAAGTGGACAACATATGTTTCAAGATTATGTTGTCCCTGTAAGTTAAAAAAAAAAATGAGACTCATTCATTCAGTAATTTTTACCAGGGTGGATCACATCCAGAAGTCCTGCCACATCTTCACCATGGTGTATGTGTTGTGTAGCATGGACAGTGGGGGCTTTTGCTACCAAAAATCAAAAAATCAAAAATCTCCTCTCTTCTTCAATCAAATACCTTTTGTTTTTTCCTTTCCTTCTTCCAAACAACACAAAAAAGCAATATGGCCTGTTCTTTGTGGACCTCTTTTCTGAAGCATGTAGAAGTCTTTTAAATACTTAATTAGTATTCATGATATTTGCTTAGTCCTTTTCTTAGTACATGATGCTAATACTTTCTGACATGTATCAGATTAGTACATTTTTTAATGTTCCTTAATGTCTTTAATTTCTTTATGGTCTTGAGTGCCTCTTTTATTTTTTTTATTTTTTTATTATTATTTTTTTTTTTCATTTTCAACCACTGTGCTTTCTGAATCTCTGCAAGGAGCTGATCTAGGAA
>NW_007729797.1:81525-82946 GCF_000696425.1 Galeopterus variegatus | reverse complement strand
TTTTTTTTTTCATTTTCAACCACTGTGCTTTCTGAATCTCTGCAAGGAGCTGATCTAGGAAAGATTCCTCCTGAGATTTTTTGGTTTATTTAAAGAATGCCATTTTCTTTCTATGTAGAAAGGCTGGTGAGCTATAAGAGATGTTAGGTGCATCTCCTTGAGAACAGGAGTCTCTGTTCCATAATGATAATAAAACAAACATTTATTGAAAGTTTCTATGACCCAGGCCCTTTCCTTAGGACTAAATATGCATTATAAGTACTACACATTTACCATTTATTGAAAGTTTCTATGACCCAGGCCCTTTCCTTAGGACTAAATATGCATTATAAGTATTTCTTCCCCCAAATTTAAGCTTCACAATTTAGAAGGTAGGTACTATTTTTACCTTCACATTGTAGGGAGGAGGAATTGAGGCTCAGAGCATGCAGTAATCTTCCTAAGACAACGCAGCAAGGTGGGAGCCGAGCCAGTCTTCAAAGCCAGACAGGTTGGCTTCAGCTCCTCACCAGTACCCACCAGACCATCCTGCCTCCCACCTGTCACAGCCCCAGTGATTCACACACTGCCCAGCATACAGGACATAGACCACGAGCACTCACTGACCTCAATTCAATTTCATCATAAAGCGCTAAGGTAAGTATAACGGCCAGAGAGAAAAAATGGAAATTGTAAACGTTCGACTATCATTTTGACTGGCAGAAAACATGATTAAAATGTTATATTAACTCCTCATCCATGGCTTTCTTTGTGGTATTTCCTCATTCTATCATTTTCTACACTCAAACATGTACTTTAAGAGTATAGATGTAAGGTATGAGATTCTTATCTAAGAGTTCTGTTTAATCAACTACATAATTTTATAGTTGTAAACTTTTTTAATGGCAAAGATTGGCTTTATTTAGGATCCTTTTTAAAAATTTTTATTGAGTATATATATTTATGGGGTACAAAGCTGACTTTCACCACTGGTACCTGAAATGTGATGGCCAGGTCAAAACAATCATCATGCCCATTACCACCAATTTCGATTATGTCCCCCACCGAATTAATCCCCAACCTCCCACCCCCACACAACTCTGCAACCCTAGATGTGCTCTCCCTTTGCAAGTCTAACACATCACTGAGGTCTTCTTTCCTTCCCTTTTTCTCTTAGTTCCTACTTATAAGTGAGAACATGTGGTATTTTTCCCTCTGTGCCTGGCTTATTTCACTCAAAAGAATTTCCTCCAAATTCATCCATGTCACTGCAAATGGTGGAATTTCATTCTTTTTTAGGCAGACTAGTATTCCGTGGTGAGTATACCACAATTTCCTTATCCAGTCATCCATCAATGGACATTTAGGTTGGTTCCATGTGTTGGCTATTGTAAACAGAGCTGCGATGAACATGGGAGTGCAGGTGTCCCTTCGACATGATG
>NW_007729797.1:78232-80721 GCF_000696425.1 Galeopterus variegatus | reverse complement strand
CTACTTATAAGTGAGAACATGTGGTATTTTTCCCTCTGTGCCTGGCTTATTTCACTCAAAAAAAATTCCTCCAAATTCATCCATGTCACTGCAAATGGTGGAATTTCATTCTTTTTTTAGGCAGACTAGTGTTCCGTGGTGAGTATACCACAATTTCCTTATCCAGTCATCCATCAATGGACATTTAGGTTGGTTCCATGTGTTGGCTATTGTAAACAGATCTGCGATGAACATGGGACTGCAGGTATGCCTTCAACATGATGATTTCCAACCCTTTGGGTATATACCTAGAAGTGGGATTGCTGGATCATATGCAAGATCTGTCTGTAGTTGTTTGAGAACCCTCCATACTGTTTTTCACAGTGGTTGTACTAATTTACAGTCCCACCATCAGTGTAGGACTGTTCTCTTCTCTCCCCATCCTCGCCAGCATGTATTTTCCATCTTTTTTATTATAGTCAGTCTAACTGGGGTGAGGTGATATCTCAATGTGGCTTTAATTTGCATTTCCCTGATGATTAGTGATATTGAGCATATTTTTAAGTGCCTGTTGGCTATTTGTATGTCTTCCTTAGAAAAATGTCTATTCAGCTCATTTGCCCATTTTTTAACTGGGTTATTTGGTTTTTTACTGTATAATTGCTTGAGTTGTATATTTTGGATATTAATCCCTTGTCGGATGTATACTTTGCAAAAATTTTCTCCCACTCCGTACGTTGCCACTTCACTCTGTTGATTATTTCCTACGCTGCGCAGAAGCTTTTTAGTTTGATATAGTCCCACTTGTTTATGTTTTCTTTTGTTGCTTGTGCTTTGGGGCACTTGTTCATAGAGTCTGTGCCCAGTTCTAGTTCCTGAAGTGTTTCCCCTATATTTTCCTTTAGTAGTTTTACAGTTTTAGTCTTATACTTAAGTCATCAATCCATTTTGAGATGATTTTGGTATGTGGTGAGAGGTCAGGTCTAGTTTCATTTTCCGCATGTAGGTATCCAATTTTCCCAGCACCACTTATCGAAGAGGCAGTTCTTTTCCTCAATGTATGTTCTTGTTGCCTTTGTCAAATATCAATTGGCTTTAAGTCTGTGGGTTAGAATTTAGAAAATATAGAAAAGTAATAAAATAACAAAATAAATATCCATGTTTCTATCATCCCAAACTGACTATGGTTAACATGTTTTCTATCTTTCTTTCTTGGTAAAACAATGAAGATAATGTTGCAGTGCCCTTTAGGGAATACAATTCTTTTTCCTTGGCATGATCTAGTTTTCTTCGACTGAAGATGCTGGTTCACTGCCAAGATTGAGTCTCTTTCCAGCCAAAGATGAATCTTTCTTTATAGTTCACCCCTCTCCTCACATCATCTATAGAAAGAGACGTGGTATCTCTAAAATCCTTCTTGCAATCTCTTTGCTAAGGTCAGCTAAAAAAGCTGAATTGTCTTTAAACATATTGGTTTATAATGGTTTCAGTTTTTCCCATTATCTTTCAGGATAACTTAGTAACAATCTTTTTTCAACCTAGCAAATACTCCATTAGAAATATTATTAATACACCAGTATGTCTGAAGCCACATTATAGAAGACCTTGAATTTTTTTCTTGTTTTTCTCACAAAATATTTTTAAATTTCACGATAGGTTTTAGAGCAATTCTCTACATAAAGCACAAAACCCAATAAGTATTCTTTAAGCCTCATTTCAGCCATCAAAATTCTTTACTCTGAAGAGCTGAATTGGCACCTCTGTGAGGAGCCAAGTTCATCTTTCCACCCGCTTTCTTATATTCTGCTTTTGGGGAAAAGTGTTTAAGCTTCATGCTTCTATCCTCACCCCCATTTTATTTTTAAAGAACACACAAAATATCCTTTTCTTATTCCCTTACAATTAGTTTCTAAAAACTTTCTCCTAACTACAAGTGTCTAAGGGCTTCTTCACTTACATTAATAGTATACTTTCTCTTTGCTGATGTGTATAGGGTAGTGGTGGTGCATCCTTAAGCAGCAGAGACTAGATCCCTAGACCCAGCAGTACTACCAAATTCTTGGGCTGCCTGGTTGTGTATATGCAAATATCAATGCACATAAAATTATAAAACAATATAAATATGTGTTGTTGTATTTTATATTAAAATTATCTTTTAATTAGTTGCATCATTTTTAGCCTGTTTATAAATCATCACTATTTATATCACAATAATCATAGATTCATATATGCAAACACACACAGCATATTTTAGAGCTATAAGTGAGAATAAATAAAGGTTGTGATGATTTCCATTTCTTAGCAGCAAATACCATTCCCATATGTAAAACATTACTATTTATATCACATATACAAACATACATACACATACGTCAAGAGATGGAATTATATTGTGCTCCTTGCACAAGAATATGACTACTGAGCTGAGCCCGTGGCACACTCGGGAGGGTGCAGCGCTCCCGCCGCGGGTTCGGATCCTATATAGGGATGACCGGTGCGCTCACAGTGCT
>NW_007729797.1:76397-77505 GCF_000696425.1 Galeopterus variegatus | reverse complement strand
GTGCTCACTGGCTGAGCGCAGTGCGGCTGGTCTCAAAAAGGACAAAAAAAAAAAAAAAAAAGAATATGACTACTGAGTTGAGAACATGAAATGAGATTAAACAGGTCAAAATATATCTATAGACAGGAAACAGATATTCCTAACGTACTTGAACGCAACACATTACAGGCCACCACCTGCTTCTGCAATCTCCTTCTGTTCACTAGATTGCATACAGCTGGTAAGGAGTCTTTTGTCATTATTCACTTATAAAACCTAAACTGGACAAAATTGTCTCTTGAAGGCAAAGGCCTGGTTCAGGCATGTTTTGACATAGGAGTCCCCAAACCAAGTTCTTGTACGTGGTTGCCAGGGAGGTCAGATAATGCCATCTCTGCCCTACTGACTCAGTTAAATTTTCTGAAAGTTTCTGCATTATTCTTCCTAATACCCCAAATTGCAGTCTCACCATTCAAGAATAGCTTTCAGTAGCACCCATTGCAAGAATAGTACTGGTCATCTTCAACACTTTCTGGAGGAAGATCAGTTTGTACCGCTGATGCTACAATTTCATCCCCATCTTTTTCCTGCATTTTTAACAGTCAAGGACCTATACTCTCTTCTGGTGCCCTGTCTCATAACCAATACATATGCCTCCAATGGCATGCCCACTGTACTTCTGAGTTCTAACTTCTTCCACTTGGGTTGGAACTCACGATCCTGCCGTCTCTGCCACTGTTGCTGACACAACTTCCCTTTGCTCTCATAACTTGGAGTTTGAAATTCTCTGTTACTTTCATCATGGTCCCCAGGGGGAATTACAGCTTGACTAGAAGTCAAAGGCCTTGTTTCCGGGGTTACTGACTTACTGACAATGTTAAAAAGGATGACAGGACTTATTTCAGCCCTCTGGGCTTCACAATATAATCTCAGGTTGACAACTTCCTACACTGGGGAACACAACACTCTCGGAGAGATTCCTCTGGCTTTTCTACATTTTTGTCAATTATGCCCAGGTAGAAAGTCTCTTACACTCCAAGCATTGCCAGGAATCTCTTCTAACTAGGATACTTTCATTCTTCAAGGGACGGTCTCACTTCAAAGTAGAAGAATCCAGTCTTGAGGCCTC
>NW_007729797.1:63166-74723 GCF_000696425.1 Galeopterus variegatus | reverse complement strand
ACCAAAGCACCAGGGTTTTCCAGCACTAAAGGAGGTATCTGATACTTAAATGCCTTTCCTACTATTTCCTGCCTAACAGTTGTCCTGAAGAGCCTGGAAGCACTCAGGTTATCTTTGGATATATAGCCTCAATCAGTAAAAACAACAACAACAAAGTAGAAATATGTAAAAACAAACAAACCCCAGAGGACATGTACACTTTAGGTCAGCCCGCCTGCGGTATGAAAGTCTTGTCTAGCTCATGCCTCATTTATAGCAGATAGAGCCAATAGTCAGAGCCTTGCTGGTGTTCAATTATTTTTTAAGGACTTGAATTTTACTGTAATTTTTTTNTTTTTTTAACATTTTTAAACTACGAAAGTAAATGCTCAGCTACCCAAAAAAGAAAAGTTTATGTAAGGAGATCGTAGACAGTGAAAATAAAACAAATTATGGTGAGAAAAAGTGACTACTATTTTGGAGGTGGCTATATATGCCCTTATTTTCCCTTCAGGTTCTGGATGTTCCCTTTCAGTAACAGAAATGTAACTGCAGCAGGTGTTTCTTTTCCTTAGTTAATTTTCAGTGTCAAATAAGAAAGTTATTTTATTTTATCCAACCAGAATGTAATTCTAACGCCTTTGTTTGTATGTCACCTAAAATTAACCACATATGAAATGGCTTAATTTTTTTTTATGTTAGTAAATAAAACATATTCTTAATGTTATCTACATTCAAGCTTCTAAATTGTTTCCCAGCTAGAAATAAGCCAATGTGCCTTTTCTTCCTTGACTTCAAAGTCTTCATTCAAATCCTGTTCTATTAACATCTGCACATGTTGTCTTTTGTATTGAAAAAAGGAGCCAAATTGGAATGATCAAATTACCGCAATTTTATCAGGCAGGATGACCCCAGAAGGGTCTGGTCTATGAAGTCACACCTACAAAGCTGGCTGTCCTGTAAAGTTTCCTTCTCTAAGGAGATAAAGAGAGATAGAGATGATAACGGAGATAGGGAGATGGGGAGAAAGAGGAAGATAGAGGAAATAAAAATAATATAACTGCTAACAGTGTCGATTTTAGTAAGGGGGTCACCCAAATCTTACCCTGTCACCTCTCTCCAACTCACCAGCATGGGATCAAGGCTAGCCACCCCTGTTGCTCTAGCCAAGGTGCTATAATACATGCATATGCTTTTCTACTTTGTTGGAGGATCTCAGTTTCTCTAACAGTAGCTTACATTCCTCTAGTCGCCTCTGTTTTCTACAGCATAAAGTTCAAATCTTAGGAATCCCTTCGCTACTGAACTTCATCTCATTCTAGTCTCAAGTCCACCACACTTAGCTGCACTTTTTACTACATGAATTTCTCTGGACACACCCAGACCTTCGCTCATTTGTTCCTTTACTTTGACATCACAATGAGGAGGCACTGCTTTTGCCTGGAAGTTGCCTCTATCTTTATGTGTAGGTAAACTACTTAGAGTTTCCAATTCCAGTCAATTTTCCACTTCTTTGAAGTTTTTTCTAATCTCCTCTTCTAAAAAGGTAACTATTTACTTGTTCATTCTATGCTCCCATAGCATATAGTATATATGATTCGACTGTGCGGTTTTCATTATGTTGAAGTGTTTTGTGCTTACTAGATAATATGCATTTTGAGGTCCATAATGAAAGGGTCTAGCATATAGTATGTAAAGGATGATTGCCTCAGGAACAGAGAAAAAAAAACTTTAAAGAATTTTATTTAATTATTCAAAGTTAAAGGAAGTTATATATTATAGCTAAAAATACATATATGATATGTATTCTATTTACAATCTTGACTAGTCATATGACAAATTGTAAAGAAGGTAAACCTTTATAGCATTATTCTCTTTAAATTAAAATCTCTTGAGCTCTTTCCTATCTAAGTACATTTTTCGTTCCCACAGCTACTTAGAATTCTCTAAATTAATCCAGGCACCAACCTAGCCCTCCCCAAATAAGTCCCATGTTCTAGACTCAAGTCTTCCCTGAAACTCAGAAAACCAAAACAATTACCTTAGAATTTGCATATAAGAAATCCCAGTGTCGGAAAGCCTATTTCCTGAAGCTAAAGAGAAAAATTGGTGACTTGGCTAATAGGAAGGGAAGAGGCTCCAGTGACTTAAGCCAAAAGTACGTGGGGGTCTTTATAATGACAAGAAAACAATACCTCCTGCTCGCATCTTCCCAGAGACAACAGAACAGAGCAAGGAAAACAAATCTTCCTTCCATTTGCAATAATATGTTGCTTTTTAATATTATTTTTTTTCCATTTAAAATACGCCAGAGTTGCATTTTTCTCTGATTACATTTGAACAAAAAAAATTGCCAATTCTACAAATGCATACAAACTGATGTCCTGGACATTGCAATTTCCTAGCAATGTCCTAGCAAATACATAAAAGAGATTTTTTTTTTCCTTTCAAAACTAACTGTTCAAAGGTTCATATTTCAGTCTGTGCAAAAGCTCAATTTATTCTAAGATGTGCAGAGTACATGATGATTTTTTCCCACACTTTTACCTAGTAGAAAGTAAGCAGTCACTCTTTTGTGAGTACTCCTTCCAATTCTCAGTAGTGAAAGTCAGAGTAGAGTTAATTTAGAAAATCCTTGGCTGGCATTGCAGTTATGCTTCAGGAAAGGGTAAACATAGGTAGTGTGAGGTTTACCCCCCAAAATGTAATTCTTTATTCTTTCTATCTTCTCTAAATGTGAAGTGATGAAGTGATGTATAATCTATTGAGAACATGAGCCTGATGAGAAGTAAATTCCAGATCCAAGTTTAACACCTTCAAGCTGTTTCTTCATTCATAATATGGAGGTAACAATAGTACATTCTGAATTAGTCTCCTGAACAAAAAGCAGAAAATCAACGAGACCATCACTCCTCCCCTAACAGCAAGAATAAGCTGGATACTCTATAATATCAGAGTTTTTGAAAAAAAAATAATAATAATTCAAGAGCTATCAATGCAAAGAAACCTAAATAAACTAAATTCCAGAAAGTGATGAACTTTTCCTCAGAGAAAAGAGACTACGGGTGCTTTCATCCCAGAGTGGCAAAAGGAAATCACCAAAGACAGTCAAACTTCTGTCAGTGTTTAATGGCTTCATATGAGCTACATGGTCAGGTCACAGTTCCAAGGATTCCCAGTCACAGAGCAAGTCTTCTTGCCAACCGTCTCCTGCAGGCCTTCACCAAGTGTACGGGGAGAGTGTGCCAAAGGCTGGGAAGGGAGCGTGAGAGCTGTAAGAGATCCACCGTCAGGGGCATGGGGGCTTCCTTGAGTGCAGGACATTACTCTGCTAGCAAAATCTGACAATGATATTACGAAGAAATAAAATTATAGTTTAATGGCCCTCATGAACATGGAGATAAAATCTTTAAGAAAACCAGCAAATTAAGTCTTGCAGTACATAAAAATGATAAACTTTACATGGAGTTTATCAGAAATGCAAAAGTTGTTTAACACTTGAAAATAGTCAAGGTAAGTCACAATGTTAACAAAACCAAGGAGATGAATCACATGAATATCTCAAGGAATGTGTTAAAAATTAACAATAGCATCCATTTAGATTTTTTTTAAATCCCTCAGAAAAATTAGAATAAAAGAGAACTTCTTCAAGTTGTAAAAGAACATTTATTGAAAACCTATAGGTGACGTACTTAGTAGTGAAACATAGAACATACTTTTCCTAAGGTCAGGAACAAGACAAGGATGTTTTCTGTTACTGCTTCTATTCAACATTGCATTAGAGGGCCTAGCTGTGCAATAAGAAAAGAAAAATAAAAAGCAATCAGATTGAAAAAAGAAGAAGTAAAACTCACTTTATTAAAAACAACATGATTGTGGTGCATAGAAAACTCTATGGATTTGAAATTTACAAAAAAATCTCCAGGAACTAATAAGTGAATTTAGCAAACTCACAAAATACAAGATCAATACACAAAAATAATTGTATTCATATATACTAGCAACAAATATAAAATAAAATCTAATAATATATACAATTTGCAAAAATATTTTTAAAAAAGAAACTTCTACCCTGAAAAGTAGGAAATAATACTGAAAAAAATTGAATAAATAAATAGGCATATATTCAATACTCATGAATTAGAAGATACCACACTGTTAAGATGTCCATTCTTTTTCAAAGTTGTCTATAGATTTAACATAATCCCAATCAAAATATCAGCATTTTTTTTTTGTAAAACTTAAGCTGATTCTAAAACTTATACGGAAATTCAAAGGCTCTAGAATTACAAAAACAATTTTGCAAGTTGAGAACAAATTTGGAGAATTTACTCTAATTCCCGATGTCAAGAGTTAACATTAATAACAGATAACCGAGACAGTGTGGTATCATTATAAGGATAGACAAATATTAATCAATGGAACAGAATAGAAGTCCATAAAGAGATCCACACATATAAATTCAGTTGATATTTGAGAAAGTCATCAAAACAATACAATAGGAAACGTAATGTTTTAATAAATAGTGCTGGAACGAATAGATATCCTAGTGTGAAAAAAATGAAATTTAACCCTACTTCATTCCATATACAAAAGCAATTCAATATAAATCATGAACTTAAACATAAATAGTAGAACCATAAAATCTCTATAAAGAATACTTAGGAGACTATCTTCACATCTTGGAGCTCAAAGAGAATTTTTTAAACAAGGCTGCAAAAGCACTTACCATAAAAAATGATAAATTGAACATTATTAATTTAAATTTTCTGCTCATCAGATGATACCATTAAGAAAATAAATAAACATTCCACATATTAGGAAAAAATTTGCAACATATACCTGACAACATACATGTATAAAATAAAGAACTCTTCCAAATTAACAATAAATAAAGCCAAAAAAAAACCTAAGCAAATTCTTAAATACTCATTTTACAAAAGAAGATAAACAGATCCACTAGACCCTGGAAAGTTGCTCAATACCATTAATCACCCAGGAAATGCAAAGTAAAACCTCAAAGAGATACAATTTCAAACCCTATATAATGGTTAAAATTAAATAGACTGACAACATCAAATTCAGTGAGGCCATGGATCAACTTAAAACTCTTGCATATTGTTGCTGGTGGAAATGTAAAATGGAGAAATGTCATCTTTTTGTAAGGTTCAACATACCCCTATCTTATGACCCAGAAATTCTAATCCTAGATATTTACTGAAGTGAAATCATATATCTACAAAAATCTTTGTGCAAGAATGTCCAAAGAAGCCTCATTCTAAAAGTCAAAAGTGAAAACAACCCAAATGTTCATCAATAGGAGACTGGATAAATAATTTCTGATATATTAATACAATAGAATGCTACTCATCGAATAAGAGAAACAAACCACTGATAACATTACAACATGATACAACATGAAAAAGTGTCAAAAAATATGTTAAATAAAAGAAGCCTGACACAAAAGAGCATATAATACATGATTATAATTATAAGAAGTCCAAGAACATCCAAGACAATAGAAATTAAAAACAGTTCCTCTGGGGTTGCAGAGAAGTGCAAACTGACTGCAAAGGGGCACACGGCAACTTTCTGGGAAAATGAACATATTTTTGTCTCGTTTTGGGTGATTGTTACATGGGTATATGCAATTGTCAAAATACTTCAAACCAAATACTTAAGATTATTATACATAATAACTGACATTAAAAAGTAATGTCTGTATAATATGTATAAGAAATAGTATATATTTCAATGATTGTTATATAAAGTTGATAGAAAGTTCCTAACAGAGGTCTACAGACATGTAAACCTATTTTGCCTTTAAATTAAGTCAGAGCTTAACATGGTGGCTGCCAAAACTAATAAACAAAATATTTTATTGTGATGTTACCTTAGAAATGGTGCCTTATTCCAAGAAGTAGGGTGGTATATGTAAAGAAAACAAAAACAAAGAACAAAACACACTAATCGAAGAGACAGAGGTTGCAGATCCGGCCGTTCGTGAATATTTACCATCCACATTCCCTCGCACAAATCATTAGATGTCTCGTTAAAAAAAAAAAAAAAAATCATTTTCACTGCGTTGTGCACAACTTCTTGCAAAGTGGAAATGAGAGTTCAGAGTAAGTAAAAGTGCTATAAAAAATTTCAAAGTCCTAGAGAAACGTTTCGAATCATTAGGACTAACAACCACCAAATGTGAGGTCAGTGAAACCGTTGTGGTTGTTTCTTTTCATAGTGCACCAGATGGAAGAGTTCTGCAGAAGTAGGAGTTAAAGCACTGCCTTTCAAAGATACACCTGAGCCTGCAATACAGCCTGACATGCTTTATCTGGGAATGGACATCTTCAATTTGCTCCTGGAATCAGTGCAAGGCAAGCTGCAGAGAGAAACGTACACTCCAATCGGCCTCATGAACACGCAGGGAAATTCAGTCTCAACCAGAGAGAGAAGCCAGAGGAGTAAACAGGCCCATCAGGATTCCTGACGTTCAGGAAACAGCCTCTCCGCTGAGGATGGCTGAGGAAATTACATTTTTCTCTGAACTTGCTCCTTTCCATTTTTATCACATTCCTTGTCCTCAGTGGGTACTAGAACCCTGCTGTGTTTGTTTTTTACAGTTTGGGCCACTTACAACTTGCACAAGTACTTAGTACAGATTAAATTCCCTCATTGTATTTTCTTTAATAAATCAAGGAAAAGTCAACCTTTGTATATGTTAAATCTTAAAATAATTTATTAAAATTTATCTGAATATATTATGCAATTATCATTTGACTTAATGCTATTCTGAAATATATATAACTGTGATGACTTCTTAGAAAGAATGATGCTAGGAAAAAGTGATGGAGACCTCACAACATTCTTTTCTGTAGCACAGCTATCCACACAGAGTAATCTGGAAAAAAAAATCTGTAAAACAATTTCTGTGAGAAAATAAGTTAGGGAAATGCCGTATTCTTTAGTTGTCCTGATCATTAGCAAGGAATATACACATATAAGATAGTGGGACGGGTCCTTTGGCAAAGGACTTTGGTTAATTTGAACATAGAACCATTTTTTTTTTTAATAAAATACTCACTAGTATCACACTTGGGAAATGCTAAATTAGCATTTCACATGGAGCAGGGTTTGTGATATTTCATGCAACTCTGTTTAAAGAGGAAACTTGGAAGTTGGGCTCAAAGTCCCATCACAAATTTCACTACACATTTTGCAAAAACAACTAATTCATCGTTTGATTTTAACTTCCCTGGAGTTCATTTCCCAGGGCATAAAGAAACAGAAAGAGCAAGAACAAATAGAGAGGAGAAAACAGTGATAGCTCTAATTTGGGACTCAGAGTTGTTTTGGCTTTGGTGCGTTGTGTAACCAACAGTAAGTGAAGGTTATGTTTAGAGAAAGTATCTTCCTGCATCTGAACACTCACCAGCCTTGTAGACAGGAAATATGGGTTTTCTCAGTTTTGTGTCACCTTAGGCAAGAAATGTTACCTTTTTTTTTTTACATCCTGGATTCCCATGTGCAAAACACAGTTGATAATATCTGCCATAGCAATCTAGGTCGGCAGTGAGTATAATATCCAAGGGAAAGGATGCATTTAAATGTGCTTTGAAAAATGCAAAACACTGTCAAATGTGAAGTATGATTAAGGTATAAATTTCAAAGGCATAGTAGCTGGGTGCCTTGTACACAGGGTCAGAGACCAGGAATGACTGGCAATTTTCCCAGTCAGTACATAATTGCCGCTCAGTTTCTAGCATGGGCATTCTCTTAACCCCTTGGAACAGTGGCAGAGATAATTGGTTTGGAGGCTGCCAAAGCGGCCAGCAACTGAGAAGTGCACTGTTTTACCTCTTTTCAGACTTAAAACTATCAGAAAAGTGTCCCTGACCTTCTAGGGTTGCCAAGAAATTCTATAGAAAAAAAAAATGTAAGTGAATCACAAAGAAGCTCAAAGAATATGAATGTCCTAGAGAATCAAAAGCTTTTATTAGTGAACCTTATCATTCATACGTGTGAACTTGAAGATGCTCTGATATTTCTGTATATGTGTAACTTAGATATCAGTTCTCTGGAATTTCAAATCTTTCAGTATAATGGGAATAAACTTTTCAGTAATATTTAAATTCAAATGACTCATAAACCACCTAAGTATATTAAGAAATAGGAAGCTTACATTTTTCCCCATCCTTTCTTACTCAAATTTTCTTCTTTGTCTGAATTCTCCATCTCTATTCATTGTCTTTTTCCAGTACCTCCCTGGTCCCTTCACTCCCCAAAGTACTACCTTCACACAACATGACCCTCAATTGAAAGTCCTTGTGCATTAGAAGAATTAAACTGATTTACTGCAGGGAAGATAAATTTAAATGTTATACATAGACGTGCTAGGTTCAGACATTTTCCTGACGATATCCACCTCCTTGGACAATTCTCTGGCTCTTCCATCTCTCTGGGCCACAAAGTAACCTTGCCCCTCTTCTCTTCTTGCCCTTCTCTCTTTCTCAGGAATACCCCAGGAAGGAAATAAAAATTCATGTTTGGTCTGAAGGTAGACCGAGGGCAAATTGTCCACCTAACTGGAAAGGTATCTTGAGGCCAAACAAGGAAATGGCCATTTCGTGCAAAGAAGTTTATGTCAGAGAAACTTACTTACAGAGTACTGGTTGGGTGACCAAAGGCATATGGCCAGCTTCTGTACGCTGTCTCAAGGCTGAGCTCAGGGTCGTGTAGGCAGTTCATAAACGTGCTGAATGTAACTAGCTTCAAATGTCGATGCAGGTGGCAAGGCTGGCTTATCGCCACACTGTTACTTAATCATTCCTTCTTTGCAAGCAGCAGGTTGTTCCTATCTATTGTTCTAACTGCCTTTCACCTAGTTACTTATAACTTTATGGGCAAAAATCTCAAAGACATAACAAGCAGCAAAGGCCTAAGATGGAGTCAATTATGCTCCTAGTCTCAAATATATAACATTAATGAAAATCACAATCTACTATGATTTAAATAAATAAAGGTTACAGGCAGTAAAGTAAATGCAATATAAGTGCTAACTTGATTTATCTAAGGAGAGAGGAATAATGGGATAGGAACTTAAAGGAACAGGTTATTTCCTCTGCCTTCTTGAGCTGTGGTTGAACTAAGAGTACAAAGCTACAAAAAACTAAAATCTGGGAAGAGAAAATCTTTGTTAGTAGAAATATGTTTGTTTTGAAGGACTAAATTTAGATCTTGTTATGATTTTGATGAAGACTGGATTTCTTTGTTTAATATCGTAGGAAAGATATTCTATTTTCAAAAAACTAAAATCTGGGAAGAGAAAATCTTTGTTAGTAGAAATATGTTTGTTTTGAAGGAGTAAATTTAGATCTTGTTATAATTTTGATGAAGACTGGATTTCTTTGTTTAATATCGTAGGAGAGATGTTCTATCCAGAAAAGCTGGGTGGTGGGTACATGTGTTCATTTTATAATTCTTACATGTGGTTGTACATGTGCATATATATACTATATTTTGTTTTATTAAAAATTTTGTTTAATAGTAAGCTAAGCCAGTTTTCTCAAACAGAATCTGAATGCAAAAAGAACATTTTAAAATAAATTTTATATAGTTCTACTTTTAAATTGTAAACATTGTTAAAAGTATAGCAAGAAAAATGGCTGCAGAAGGTAATTTTCTCAGTGTGTCTCCTGATTGTTTATGCAGAAAGGAGAAGCTGAGGGAAAGCTCCATGTGTTAGTGGACTGTGGCCCAAATTAGAAGTGAAAAAGGACTTGACTTCTAGTACAGACTCTTACATTAAGAACTTATGATCTTGAAAAGGCAATTCTCTGACATTTTTTAAAGCAGGAATTATAATATTTTCAAATTAGGAGGACTTATTAAATTCAAATTCTTATTATATAGGTAGATAAATTGCAGAACAGTTGATTAAGGACCTTGACCAGTGACATCGATGTTCTGATTGCAAAGCCTAGGATGGAACCCAGGCCCCAAACTTCCAGCGGTCTATCCACTAAATACACTTGACTAGAAGCACCTGCCCTGTCTACCTAACAGGGTTTTGTGGGGCAAAATATGAGTGAAATGTAAAAGCACCTAAAAATACTAATTTTTTTTATCTTGTATTAAAGGGAGTTGTTCCTTCCTGTCTAATATCAGGTTGTGCTGTAGATCTACTTGTTTATTTCTCTGCCTTTTTTCCCCCTATTTTAGGAATCAAATCACTTTTAACACCTGTTTTGTTTCAACCCTGAAGCAAGTTAGTCACATTTCTCTGATCAACAGTGACATCTGGTGGACACCTAAAAAGATGCATGCATTTGCTTACAATTGAAAGTTCCAGGACATGGCAGCCTTCAAAAGGCACACACAGGGAGTGCAGGTTAAACATTTGAGAGACTTAGTCCCCACCATGCTATGAGAGATCAGGAAATCAGAAATAGTATACTAAATCAGCTTCAAATAATGATCAATAGCCACTTCCAAATGGCTAGAAACCACCCAAGGAAGTAAAATTTTTATAAACTGAGCATTATCTTTTTGATAGCTCACTTCTTTCTAAGACAGTATGTTTAATGTATGTAATAAATAAATGAAAAGTATATTTTCTTTTTTTCTTTCTATTTACTCTTACTACTATTGAAGGAGATAGAGAAGAGATGAGTTTGTAAAAACAAAAACCGAACATAACAATAATAACAATAACAACAAAAAGAAATTGCTATTCATATCTAATTTTGAGATTCAAAAAATTTAAACTCTTGTGGCAATAAAGAGGATAGACAAAAACATGACAGTGTCATCCAGATGAAGAGAGAGGAAGAATTTTTCTGGCAGGAAGGTTTCTGGGAATGTCAGAGAATGGAGGAAGATGGAGTTGGTGAGTTCATCAGATCCCAGACGGGGGTGCTGCATGAAGTCTCAGCTTCCAGAGGCTGACTCAGGGAGCGGCTGCTTCCCAGGTCTGAGCAAACGAAGACACTTCTTTTCATAGAAGTACATAAGACCACATACCTGAAAGAGTCAGAAAAACAGGACCAAGAATAAAACGACCTTGGATATCTCAGTGGATGTCAACATGGACTGATGGCATCAAAAATGACATAGGGCCTCTTTCCTATCTCCCCACTATAAGGGTACTGTGATGTTATAAATAAACTGTGATGGCTAATCTTATGTCAACGTGGGTAGGCCACAGTACCCAGATATTTGGTTAAACATTATTCTAGATGTTTCTATGAAGGAATTTTTTACATGAGATTGAAATTTATACCAGTAGACTTTGAATAAAACAGATTACACACCACAATGTGGGTGGGCCTTATTCAGTTAGTTGAAGGCTTTAATAGAAAAAGACTGAGGTGACCTGGAGAGAGGAAATTCTTCTAGGAAACTATCTTTAGACTTAAAGTACAATTGTTCTCTGGATGTTCAGCCTGTTGGTCTTCTCTGCAGATTTTTTTTTTTTTTTTTTTTGACCGGTAAGGGGATCGCAACCCTCAGCACAGAGTGGTCTGCACCATGCTCAGCCAGTGAGCACACCGGCCATCCCTATATAGGATCCGAACCC
>NW_007729797.1:54651-62230 GCF_000696425.1 Galeopterus variegatus | reverse complement strand
TTTTTTTTTTTTTTTTTTTTTGACCGGTAAGGGGATCGCAACCCTCAGCACAGAGTGGTCTGCACCTCGCTCAGCCAGTGAGCGGGAACCGGTCTGTACGTGGGATCCGAACCCTCGGGCGGGAGCGCTGCCGCGCTTCCCAAGCGGCGCACTATCCAGTGTGCCACTGGGCCGGCCCTGAGTGACCTCTTTTTTAAAAAAATTATTTTATTGTGCTAAGAAAACTTAAGATGAGATCTACCCTCTTAATTTTGAAGTGTACAATAAAGTATTGTTGACTCTAGACGCAGTGCCGAACAGCAGATCTCTAGAATTTATTTATCTCGTTTACCTGAGACTCTATGTGCATTGATTAGCAACTTGATTCACCCCCTCTCCTCAGTCCCTGGCAACCGCCCTTCTGCTCTTCGATTCTAAGATTCTGGCTGTTTTAGATAGCGCATATAAGTGGAATGGTGCAGCCTTCTGTGACTGGCTTATATCACTTTGCATAATGTTCATTAGGTTTATCCATGTTGTCTCATATTGCAAAATTTTCTTCTTTTTTAAGGCTAAATAATATGTCTTGGTATTTTCATGCCATATTTTCTTCATGCGTTTATCTGTCAATGGACATTTAGGCTGTTTCCATATCTTGGCTATTGTGAAAAAAGCTACTATGACTGTGGAAATGCTGATGTCTCTTCAAGATCCAAATTCCTATTCTTTTGTATTAATACCCAAAAGTTGCATTGCTGAATCATATTTTTAATTTTTTGAGGAAACTCCATACTGTTTTCCATAGCAACTGCACCAATTTGCTTTTCCACCAACAGTACAAGGGGTTCCAATTTCTCCACATCCTCACCAACATTTGTTGTCTTTTGTTTTTTAATAGTAGGTATCCTGACAGGTGTAAGGTAATATCTCATTATGGTTTTGATTTGAATTTCCCCAATAATTAGTGACATCGAACATCTTTTCATATACCTGTTAGCTGTTTGTATGTCTTCTCTGGAGAAATGTTTATTCAAGTCTTATGCATTTTTAAATTAGGTTATTAGATTTACTTGCTATTGAGTAGTAGGAGTTACTTATACATTTTGGAAATTAACCTCTTATGAGATATACGGTTTGCAAATTTTGCAAATATTTTCTCCCATTCTTGAGGTTGCCTTCTCACTCTGTTATTATTATTATTATTATTATTAATTTTCATTTTTTTATTTTTTGCTCTGCACAAGTTTTTTAAGTTTGATATAATCACACTTGTCTATTTTCATCTCAAAATATGTACCTCCAGGGCCGGCCCGGTGGCGCACTCAGTAGAGTGCATGGCACTTGGGAGCACGGTGGCGCTCCCGCCGAGGGTTCGGATCCCATGTGGAGACCGGTCTGCTCACTGGTTGAGCACGGTGCGGACATGACACCGAGGGTTGCAATCCCATTACCAGTCACGAAAAAAGACAAAAAGGAAAAAAATATATATATATGTACCTCCAGATTGTGTTGTTATCAGGTATGGGAGGTCTGCTTTTTCATTGGAAGGGATAAGATAATTATAATAAGTAGATTACTATTTTGGTGTGAAAATTCTCATTTGAGAACTTGCACTATTTTTCCCCATTGACTTTTGACTCATACAAGTACAAATAATATTTTGACGACAATGTGTAATTCATTTTCTTTATGCCCATCCATCCTGATGTCCAGAAGTTTTTAAAGCGTGTTCCTTGAAGTATAAAAATAACCTCAGCTAAAATGAAACCAAAAAATTTACCTTTATCTATATCTATAAAAATATTTAGTTTTAACATTTTTAAATTTTGTTTGTTAATATTTTTTTCTCAATTTTTGACACAACTCAGAAAATTTTTTCCAAAGTAAAATGTTCTTAATTAATTTAAAAATATCCTTTCAGTGATAATCCAAAGACATTCACCCTAAATGTATGTTTAATTTATATGTGGGTCTCACAATTGTGGGAGAAGAGTTTATATTAGCTTTTAAAAGAGAAAATCCCTATACCAGCAAGTATAGCCCATAAGAGATTCATTGTCATTTTGACATCACGCACCTGCTTACTGCATCTATCTGGGAATAGACCGAATGAGTAGATTTGGCTCGTGGAATGTTTCAGCAGTGAGTTACCCAAAGAAACAGGCCCACAGCAATACTTGAGCTATTGTGACAGAAGTCACAAGCCGAACTAAGAATGGTTGAAATGGGTCTCAGGGATCTCTCTGTCAAGGATAACATAATACATCCTAACACTTCAGAAATACTGGATGAGATCCCTTTGAAATATTTTACTAGAGAAAACTTCAGGCATTTTTCTTTTTAATCCAATGAAAAAAGTGAAAAGATATTATATCATCTCAGGGGTTGAATAACAGTAAAATTTTAAAACCATTTTCATATACTTTACTTTATACTGTATGCCCATCCATCCTGATATCCAGAAGTTTTTAAAGTGTGTTCCTCGAATTATAAAAAGGTAATAACCTCAGCTAAAAATAAACCAAAACATTTACTTTTATCTTTAGCTACAAAAATATTAATTTAGTTTTAACATTCGTAGGAAAAAAAGTGCCTGAGGGGCTGGCCAGTTAGCTCAGTTAGTTAGAGCATAGTGCTGATAACAGCAAGGTCCAAAAAAAGAAAAAAATGCCTGATAATCAAATACGCAGTGCTGAAGATCTGGATTTCTTGAAAGTTTTAATGGCTGTATTTTCAGGAAGCTATTTTCGCCTTATTTTTAGTTATCTTTGTGTTTATTTAATTTGCTTGAGGTCTTGAGCATATCAAATCCATCACTGGATCCCTTGATGGCCAAAGCAAATATGATGATCTAATCACTCAGTCTCAAATGTAACCTGTGTTTTGCTATACTTGAGCAGAAGGGTGTGTTAGTGAATATATCACACCAATGTAGTGGATATCTACATGCAGGTGCCTGTGACCCAATCGCATCTGGTACGTCCTGAACTATTATTTTTCCGCCCATCAGCAATGTGCAGCCTATGAGCACTCTGTTTCGTTTTGTTTTTTCCATCATCTTTGAATGAAGGCCAAGAAGAACTTGCCCTAGGCCAAGTTTCCATGGCCCTTTACTGAATCTTTAATGACAACTATTTTAGCTACATAAATATTCAGCAAAAGCCTTTAAAAATTAATGCTATTAAAGACTCACTCAAATTATTAGCCAAGGATCACTGTTATGTAGAGAACAGATAACAAAGGAAAGACAAGCTTGACTTGCAAAACAACTCATTAGGTAGCTGAGATTCTCAAGGCCAGCACAAAAAGGGGCCTTTTCACTAGAAGCGGGTTGGGGAGACTATGATCTTTCAGCCAGTTTTTCCAATGACATGGCAGAGCCATCGAAGAAAAGGAAAAAGAATGAGTTAAAAGAAATTACATGTAGAAAGTCTCATGCCTTTCTTCAAGTGTCCTTCCCAGTATTCTGGTTTGTATCATAACATGTCCCCCTTCCGTACCCCTTTACTATAAGGCAAGCCTGGAAGACTAATGTGGAAGTATTTTCCTTCAACCCTAACATCAGGCAGAGGAGGACTCCTAAGTTTAAGAGGGCAAAGGGCAGAACTTGGGCCAGTCGCTTTCCTCAAACTGACCTCTAGAATTGATCCCACATTAAGAAGAAAAGTACTGAACTGGATATGATGATAAGATTACTGAAGCAAGCAACGCGGGAGGAGAGCATCTCCAGAGCTGAGAACTGAGGTCAAAGTTCATGATGCTTGTTCAGGCACTGGCTTCTCATTCTTGAGATAAAAACAGTATGGCCAGATCCAAGTAGTAAAGGTGAATTTCAGGAACATCAAGATTCTCACACCGAATGAATTTGCTGCAATTTCTTAGAAGTGCTTACGAACTTGAAAGTACATCTATGTGTCCATTGCATTTTTGGCATTAATTTATCAATGAAAATAGCTGCTAAGTATGTTTTCTAGGTGCAAAGTTATGACTTTAGGACACATACTGATATCAGAAATTAAACAATTTTAATTAACCTCTGTGATGGTTAATTTTAGGTGTCAATTTGACTAGATTTAGGAATGCCTAGAAACCTGGTAAATCATTATTTGGGGGTGTGTCTGTGAGGGTGTTTCCAGATGAGATTAGAATGAAACCCTGAGTGGAGTAGGTGAGGAAGATCCACCCTCAATATGGGAGGGCACCATCCTATCTGCAGGGATCCCAGAGAGAACAAAAACAGAGGAAAAGGCAAATGTATCTCTCTGTCTGCTAGAGCTGGGATTCACTCCTCTCCTGTCTTTGGACATCGAAACTTCAAGCTCACCAGCCTTTCGGTTCCAGAACTTACACCAGCAGCACCTCTAGGCTCTCAGACCTTTGGACTTGGACTGAGAATTACACCACTGTCTTCCCTGATTTTGAAGGTATTGCACTTGCCTGAGCCATGCTACTGGCATCCCAGGTTCTCCAGCTTGCAGATGGCCTATCGTGGGACGTCTCAGCCTCTGTAATCAAGTCAGCCAATTCCTCTAATAAGTCCCCTCTCACATGTCTATATACATATTCTATTGGTTCTTTCTCTCAGGAGAACTCTGACTAATACAACCTCATTGCATGGTGAACACCATTCAAGGAGCTCAGAAGGTTGCAAAGAAATGTGAATGGAAATTTGTCCTTCAGAATATTAAAATTCTTGAAGAAATAAACAAAAAATTCCAGAATGGGTAAATTGAAAAATTTCATGACACTACTGTAAGTTTGGGGTGAGGATATTGAGGACAATAGGTGTGTCTGAAAATGCAATGATATAGGAAGGAATGAATCATTTCTAATACTGCAGAAGACTATCAGGAAATATTCAACATGGAAATAATCCTTTTCCTGCCAAAAATTACATATAAAGTTTCTCATCAGACTTAACAGATATCTATAGAATATATCATGAAAGAGAACATTGGCAGAGAATTAGCCTTATTTAATATTTTGCTGTCAACCAACGTGCATGTGCAATGGGTTACTCAACGGGAATCTGGGCCCCAGATTTTATTTTATTGATCACTTTATTTTTCTGTCCATCCATTTATTTATTTATTTATTTTAAGCCTCGGTGCCACCACTTAAAATTCACTCCCTGCTTTTGGCCTTCAGAATTGGATTTTTCATTTTATTTTGGGAGCAGAATCCCTTTGTTGTAGAAATGGTCCCCAGAGTAGCCCCTTGAAATTATGGGAACAAAACATAAACCCTTGTCCTTTGTGGTGGTGTGGGAATGGGAAATTTTGCCTTCATAGTCATCTCAGCTACCACAGGAAGAACCTTGAGGAAGATAGAATTTTGCGATAACCTGCCCCCCACAATTTGGTTATGGCTGGGAAACCAGGCTCCAGCTTCATGCAGAGGAACCAGGCTCAGCACACAGGGCTGTCATAGGATCAGTATTTGCAGGCAATGGTTTTGCTGGCACAGCTGAGTCCTCCTGCCATGAGGAAGACTAATTCTAAGACTAGAGTAAGCAAATGTTGTGGAATCTGGGAAATTTGAAGTGGGAAGCTGTAGAGTATTAAAAGTTTATTACAGTTTTAACAATAAAGGAAATAAAGTCTTGTTCCATACTCCAAGCTGAGGAAAGAGAACATACTAAGTTGATTGCAAAGCAGTTTGGAACATGAAATAAAAACAGTTACTATCATGTGTATAATGTTTAGCTGAGGGTGGCCTGTCTTCTAAATACTTCATGCACGTGTGTGATTAATCTTCACAACAATACTGTGAACGTGAAAACAAACAAAAAATGGCACAGAAGAGAAAGTAAGATATGTGTTTGTGACTATTTGTCTTTCCCAGTTGACTGCTTCTGACCCAAGTAGCCATCTCCCATGCTATGAATGAAAAGGTCAAAAGCAGACCAGGACAAGGATAGATGCATGAGCAGAAACTTGCTGCCTTGAAAGAGACTGAGCCTATATCCTCCTGTGACTGGCTCTGTAGCATCATTTTTAACTAGGAAGATCAGCATTGTGCTCAGCTGAGAGAAACTGGCCATGTATTTATACTTGCTTTTCCCCCTCAGCTGTATAATTTACGTTTGCAGATTTATTCAAAGTTTAGTCTTTGTCATATCCAGGGTTTTGTTTAATTTAGAAGGATAAATAATCAGATGCTGAAAGAAATGAGCAATGATCCCTTCAAAAATCTAATCTTTCTGGCCTTTGTTAAGGAAACATCAGGGGAAATTGATGACCATAAAGATTTATATTTATTAATCTAAGGGGATTTTTTTCCTAGCTCTGGAATGATAATAGTTAGTTGAGTTATGACTGAATAATGGAGACTATTGAATCAGAGAGTCCCCTTATGGTTAATACTCATTAATCATTTTTGTAATTAAAAATATATTTCTCAACTCAGTCTATTTTTCATATTTAAAGAATATCTATCAAAACGAAAATTTTCAGATACTCACTATGGGAAAGTTATTTTTAAAGAATGATTGAGGAAAAGGGATAGTCCAATCAACTGAACATCATGATATACATTATATATGGATAGAAACATTTATGCTTTACATGGAACAAGAATTTTTAAGCTTAATAATATTAAATGTAATAATAAACTGATATATAAACTTAAAATGTCTTTATTTATACTTATGTAAATTGTATAAACTCATTGAAAAAATGCAAATGTAAAATGCTATAAAGAAAATATTACCCTACATCTCACCTTTCAGAGATAACCAAACTATTTTAGGGACTAGCTTTCAGATATTCCCTCAGGTGTACAAGAAGAAACAGATCTGGCTCACACAAACAACCACAAAATTTACATATTGTTATGCTATTGTAGAAATAATCAAAGACCACACAAATAAGAACAGAGATTATTTATTCAAAGTTTGCTATAGTAAGAGCCTCAGCCACCATCACCTGTATTTGGCAGACTCAAAGGCAGGTAGAGGACTGGGAAAGCAGTATAGTGGGAAAAAAAGAAGTTTCGGGTGTGCTCTGATCGGAGGTAATTAGCATGGGGGAGCTGAAAGAGGGCTAACTAGAAATGGAGCATGCTATGTGATTGGTTAGCAGAACATATTTCACTTTCTCTGGGTGGTTCTGAGTTAGAAGCAGAGATTAAAAAGAAAAAAAAGAAAAGAAAAAAGGGAAACTGACCGTCATTGACCAGGCCTCATTGTTCTGAACTGTTTGCTACAGAAGTTGTGGTTTGTCTTCCCAGTCTAGTTGCTCAGAGGTCATGGGTCAAAATTCTGTTATCACACACAGCCTGGCCACTGTCCATTTGTATATTTAGACTCTCACTACCCATGATTTGGATATACCTTGGATTTTTTTCCTTTAATAATAGATTTAATTAATATTAACTATAACATTATTTTTAATGGCTGAATATTATTTCATTTTATAGCTGTGCTATATTCTCATACCTGTCTTATAGATGGGCTATTACATAATACTAATCCCCTTTTTAATATCATTTGGAACATTACAAATTGTCTGAATTTTAGCAATGATAAAATGAGCTTCCTTAGAGATAGTTATTTTTACACTTATCTACTTATATTTTAAAAATAAATGTACAGAGTAGA
>NW_007729797.1:50609-53738 GCF_000696425.1 Galeopterus variegatus | reverse complement strand
TCTGAATTTTAGCAATGATAAAATGAGCTTCCTTAGAGATAGTTATTTTTACACTTATCTACTTATATTTTAAAAATAAATGTACAGAGTAGAATTTCATGGTTAAATACAATTGCACATATTGAACGTGACTACGGAACCCTGAATCGTTCAGAACACTGTCTTTTTAAAAAATTGCTAATCCTGCAGATTGCAAACTTTTATTTGCTTATGAGGATGAACATTTTCTCATGTAATTTGTTGACCATTTGTATTTGTTTCTCAATTGTAAACTCGTGTTTTGCCTATATTTTTATTGCTGTATTTTCCTTTTGATTTATGCGTTCTTTATTTTTTATGTTCCAAAATTTGTCCAACTAATTATTTAATTTTTAAACGGTATTGTACTTTATGTTGGCCATGTAAAATGCTAACTTCTACTGGTATTTGTAAAGTTAAAATTTTTTGCTTATATATTAAGGGTTATGGGCAGATGGCGCTGTTGTCTTTAGAGATAATGAGAAACATCAGTTCCAAAAAGCTGATCTACACCTTTTTTGTTGTGGTTAGAAAATAAATTCTTATTTTTAAAAAAGAAAAAAAAATTCAAATTATTTAGAGGTAGCTAAATATATTTTACTTTTACTTTAACAGTAAGTTTCCCAGTACTCGGGCAATGCTCTATCACTTACCCACACAGCATATATACTCACCTGTACACTTGCCTCCTGGCATTTCTCAGTTTAATTTATAATATTTAACTGGAAAGCATATAAGCCAGGTGAGCACTAAGCCCCGCATGCTCTCTTCCCGTCTCTTGCTGAGGGACACTTAATTAGTTATTTGACTTTTCCAAGTATGGGCAGTTGAAGAGCCTTCTGTTAATGAGCTCTGAGTGACCAGGACCAGTGGCTCTTCCTACCATGGGGAGGTCTCCAGCAGAGCTTCTGAGCATCCTTATTTTCTATCCACAGTGGACCTCTCTTCAATCTAGTGACTACTCCCCGCACGTGTCTCAGTGGTTCTCAATATTAGCCACAAATTGGAATTATCTACGAAGTGTATAAAATGATCTCCTCACTTCATTACCAGAAATTCTGATTTAATTGGCCCGAGATGGAGCACCAGCACCAAAAATTTTTAAAAATCTCTCCAGATGATCCAAATATGCCTTCAAATCTAAGAATATCTTTTGGTAATTCATTTTTCCCTTACCTCTTATCAATAGCCTACACACACACACACACACACACACACACACACAAACACACACACACACTCACATTATATAATTTAACTTCTATAGTAGATGTTAATTATAAAATTATTTTACAGAAAAAATAAAAGTAAAAAACTATTTCAGCATAAGTTAGCTTGTTAACTAAGTCTACTTTTTAAAATAGTTTATTATCTTTTGAGTGATTTTAAATATAAAATGAGGGACAGAGCCCGTGGCTCACTCGGGAGAGTGCGGCGCTGGGAGCGCAGCAGTGATCCTGCCGCGGGTTCGGATCCTATATAGGGAGGACCGGTGCGCTCACAGTGCTCACTGGCTGAGTGAGGTGCAGCCGGTCTCAAAAAGGACAAAAAAAATAATAATTATATATATATAAAATGAGAATAACATAATGAATAAGCAGTCATTCTTCAATATTCAAATCAGATAATTGGACCTGATTAACCCAACACTCCATCTCATAGACTAAAAAAGATACATAGCTATTATATCTAGAATGGATTCTGAAGATTATCTAATTATACTTTCTAATTTATATAAAATGAATACATATTATATATATATAACATTTTCATTTCTATAAAATAAATACATTTATGTGTGTATACGTAAAATTTATATATACATGTATAAAATAAGTAAATTGCCACCCAGAATAATCAAGTGATTATCATGATATTATCTAGCCATTAAGTGTTAGATTTAGTCTTATAATATCATTGTATACTTATTTTAGTTATCAAATGTAGCATAAGAAATTACTCCAAAAGCAACTGAAATACAGGCAGACAGACAGACAGACACAGGATATCCATTTATAATCTCACACAGTTTCTTTGTGTCATGAATTCAAGAGTGGCATAGCTGGTTATTTCTGGCTCTCTACACTTCATGGGGTTGCAATCAAGATGTGGTCAGGGTTGCAGTCAGCTGGAGGCCTGACAGGGGCTGAAGATCTGCTTCCAAGATGTTTCCCTCACAGGGCAGCTGTCAGGAGGTCTTAGCTCTCTACCATGAGGACCTTTCAAAGGGCTGCTTGTGTGTCTTCATGACTTGGAAGCTGGCTTATCCCAGAGCTTGTGATGCAAAGGAACAGAATGGAAGTTTCAGCTTCCATCTATTTTATGAAATAGCTTTGGAAGCCACACTCTTTCTTATTTGCAATATCCAATTAGTTACACAAGACATGTCTCTCCTATATAGACAGGAAATACACAAGCGCATGAATACCAGGAATTAAGAATCCACTGAGGCTCATCGGCCGCCTACCATGGATATCTTGACACTTTATCCCTCAATTTTATCTCATAAGTAAATTGTAAACTGGAGGTCTTTGACAGTCCTTTACAATTCAGTTAAGTTTTTACCACAAATAATATGACAGTTTGTGTCTTCTTATTACCTGACATTTCATGTTATTATTTGACAATGTGTCATCTAGTAACAAGTTGAGAAAATAGAGCTTTAAAAAATTGTTTCGGTAATTCATGATGCTTTAGTGAAATCTGCATTGATCTTATTTGACATTTTTGGCGTTTATCTTAAAAAGGCATACTTTCTTTTTCAATGATCTGAGAAATTTTATTTTCCTGTTTTAAAAGCATTTAAAAAATGATAACCTCCTCTAATGAGACATGTAATCTTTTCAACACAAAATAAATACTTTTTGTTCTCAATAATCATGACATATGATCTACATCAGCACATTACCTACATCCTAGGCAGTCAATTCTCATGTTTGAGATTGTTGCAAACTTCAGCAATAGAGCAATATATGTACTAGCAGTGTTTTCTTTTAATCTTCAAAAGAACGTAAACATTTTTAAATATTCGCTAGTAAAACAACATTGCAGTGTTAAAATAATTTAATTGTTACTGTTTAAGAAAAAAGTGACATTTAAAATCAGTCTTTA
>NW_007729797.1:39505-50499 GCF_000696425.1 Galeopterus variegatus | reverse complement strand
TAAATAAATAAATAAAAAAATAAAAAATAAAAATAAAAATAAAATAAAATCAGTCTTTAAGAAAGGTGATTTTAATAAATCATCTTTTAAGAATCACTTTTAAGAAAGGTATAATTTTAAGAAAGGTGAAATTAATAATGACCCATAGAATGATTCATATTTACGTGCTCTACTACTAAAAATATTTACTGTGTCAAAAGAATAAACGTAAGGAATTACACTATGTGAGAGTCTTATTGCTTATATAATCATTAATACCTTATTGAAACAGGACATTAACAACTACTCTCTCCATTTTAAGAAGCATTAAACTACTCAAGTAATTGTGAGCTAATGGTAATAGACAATTAGGTTATTACTAATAGTAAGCCAAAGTAAGGAATCTCTAGTCCTTGAGCTAGAATCTACTTTCTGATGTTTAATATAATTTGTTAGGCAAATGCTAGGGGGTGATATTTGCGCATGATGCTAAAGTAAAACATAGCTTTAAATGGCTTTAATGGCAAAATCCTAAAAGACTCCAGAGTAGGTATGTCATTATAAGAAAGAGTGGTACAGGTGTGTATCTGTGAGATGTGTCTCAGCACATTTTTATCTGGGTTTCTGAGTCTCTATCAACCTTGATATGTCACTCTTTATGGAGTAATTGTAGTTATTAATTAATTAATAGCTTACTTCATTTCAAAAAGTGCCTAAAGTAGGTGAGTCCTTCTGTGTTGATACGTGTGGTTTGTATGAATATGAATGTTTGTGTGGAGGCGTATCTGTCCATTTGTGTGTCTCTAATAGATACGCCTCTATTCTCTGTCTATATTTCTCCGTGTCTTTCTGAATTAAACTATTTTTATTCATTAACTAACTTATACCTCATCTCATTCCAGAGAGGATTTAAGGCAGCTGCATCACCTTATATACACAATTTTCTGTATAGCCTATGTCTTTCTACCTCTGCATCGCTGTCCTTATATTTTCCTCTTTCTTGCCTCATTCCATGACATCAATAGCCCTACATTTAACCATCAGTTCTTCATTTTACTCCTTTATTAAAAACTTGGTCTCGTTATTCATCAGAGATGAGCTTTCAGGTGGTCTTATCATGAGTTCTGCCATCTGTTTCCAAAAATCTGACTACCTTTTAGTGACTGCAGGGTACTTTAGCACCACCACTGAGTCACAAATATGTCACAGTCAAGCTCTGCAGAAGTATGCTTCTTAAACTTCAGATCACAGCCTCTGTCCCCAAGCTTTTGAAGATCTATTGCTGAAGTTGCAAAATAAGTCTATTCCTAAAGCAAACCTGTCAAAGGTGGTGGTGAAAAAACGGGCAGTCGTCACAGGTGTTAGCTGGTTTTTTCCTCCCACTTTACTTAAAGCTGATACCTGCAGTTAGTGCTAATTGAGATGGTAGTTGAATCCAGAAATTGAGAATTACATTTAAGGTCTTACTCAACCCTGAGATCCAAGTATTCTATAAATATTGAAATGTAAAGCAAATTATCTGATAATACATTTTAAGAAAAATAATTTAGATAAAGTGGTCAGATTGCTCAAAACTTTCATCCATTGCTATGGAAGTAAGATTTCTGAAAATAAAAGGTAGGAAAAGAGGGGCTAGTAGCTTTAAAGATATCTTGGGCTCCAGTCTCCTACTGCTACTGAATTACTTTTGCTTATGGGTAGCACTATGTGACAGATTAAAGATGGCAGTAAATATTCTGGCATTTTTTTTCATGGAGAAGCAGGTTCTAAATCTCTTCTCCTTTAATCTGGTTTGACCAAAGTGACTAGCTTAACCAACAGAATTCAAAGGAAGTGAAAAGATGAGATTTCTGAGGCTAAAAAATAGTTCTATATAAATAGTCTTTTAGTTTTTTCCTGTATTTTTTGGAACATTGCCCCTGAAAGCCTTGAGTCGCCACATGAGAAGTTAGACTACCCTGAGACCACTATGCTGAAAAGGCCACATGAAAGTGCTCTAGAAAACCATCCTAGCTGAGCCCTGCTTTCTGGTCCCCCTTCCAAGGTACCAGACACATTGTGCCCTCCAATCTAGACCATCTGCCAGTTGAATACTAATGAATGATTTCCATAAATCAATGCACATTGAATAGATGGTAGATAGGTAGATATTAACCCCACTATATACACCTAACATGATTTATACTTATGACTTTTTTCAGCACCAAGATCTATACAATTCTTTGCTTCTACTGAGATATTTGAGAGCTACATTTAACTTAACAATCTCTTTACTATTGTACCCCTTTATGATCAATACTTGTTGCTTTGGCCTTATTTATTAATTGGGTTCCTTCTATTCATCAAATAAAAACTTTGTATTTCAGAAGCAATTTATGAAAGAAAGATTTTCCATACTGAGTTTCATAGAAAGTAGACAATAAATATTGGTTTATTGATTGACTGAATCTTTAACACAAAAGATCCCTTCCAGTAAATCCTTATTTCCCTATGTCTGTGTTTTAGGAGCAGAACAACAGAACAAAAGGATTGCTGTGGTAATTGAGAGCAGAAGGGTCCAAAATGTCTCACTATCAGAGTTCACTTTCTCTTACTGAAACATTAGGTAATTTCAAGAAAACAATTCCCTAGAGGTTACTTTTCAAACAGTACTAAATGTTTTCAATAACTAACAACAGGAAGAAAAATAACTGGAGCCTACCGTCATGGCAGAGTACATTCCATGGGATAAGTCTCGTTATATCTAATATACATTAAAGGAAAATGTATGCATTTCTCCAGGACTGTACATATTTTATTGTGGAACAAATCTTTTCTTCTTCAGGGCCTCAGATTCCCAGGTCGGATGAATAGACTTCTCCAGGAGTATCATTCACATGTCTCGTTTCATGGCGTTGTGCTCAAGGGAGTGATATTCACATAGCTATTTAATGGTGCCCTCTTGAAATATACAAATCAGAAGTTTTTCCTCCACCAGATTCTTCCTCTTATTTGTTTCACACCATCCTAGCTTCATCTATGTACGCCTTCTCATAACCTTTTTTTTTTTTTTTTCCTTTTTGTCTTTTTTCGTGACCGGCAATGGATCACAACCTTCAGTGTCATGCCCGTACCGGACCGGGACCGGCAACAGGATCGCAACCCCTGGTGTTGCGCCCGCACCTCGCTCAGCCAGTGAGCGGCCGGTCTGTACGTGGGATCCAAACCCTCGGTGGGAGCACCGCCGCACACCCAAGCGGCGCACTGTAGCAGTGCGCCACCGGGCCGGCCCAGAACCTTTTGATATAAGCCAGTAGCTCTCAATTTGTGCTCAGAAAAATTACTGTCACTCTCTTCTTTGGCAGGTCCCTACTGTTTGGGAGTAGATTGAGGTAGTTTTGCTTATCAGGAACACTGACTAAAAAAAAAAAAGAGTAAATATTCTAGGAAATGTACTTTTCAGTATAAAATATTCCAGCTAGCAGTCATCCAGTGCAGGGTGACGGTACGGAGATTCTGGAGCTTCTTAGTTTGAGAAGTACTTTAATTAATTGGAACTGAACAGTTCATGACTTCTTTTTACCCTCTCTGAAATTTTCCCCAACTAGAAATATTTATTAGAAAGGCTAAACATGTGGAAACATTTTTTCCCTAGAGCAAAAGAAGAAATGGAGCCAACACTTGTCATCTTGTTAGCATCATCCAAATGCCACCAAAACCAATGTCATTGAATTTACCTGCATTTCTTGGCTACTTTTCCATCTCAGATTTGGAATAGGCGAGAAAGGTAAGTCATCAGAGATCTTAGTTATTATCTAAATAATGAATAGAGGAATCTCCCTAGCCGTTGCTGAAGCTTAGCTCATAAGGAAACTAAATTCCAGTTGTATGATGCCAAAATGAAATGCCAAAAACAACTAGATCTGTTTCAGAACTGGGAACCTCCCACTAAGAGCATTTAGTTTGTTGGAAGTCTCAAAGTCATAGGACTCAGAACCACTTCTAAGAGTATGAGAACATCGGTGGATGGAAGGTAAGATCACACACACATGCACACACACACACACACACACACACACACACACACATGCACACATGCACATGTGCACTCGCACCCTGTATTAGTTCTAAGGTGGAGATACCATGTGGAGACACCCTGGTCATATTGCTGAGAAGTTAATTCCCTTCCTTTAATCACATATCACAGCTCAGCGTTGGACCATATTTCCTTTCTCCATTACTCTGCCTCTAACTAAGGTAATGAGTCACAAAAGAGCTTTAAATGCAGCTTCAGGGTGTTAACCATATCTCCAAGGGGAGCAGGCCTACACATTTAGAGTGTCAAATTTCCCCAAGCTCTTTCCTGAAGTGTTGTTAACTTGGGAATAGGACAGGAAAAATAAACATTTGTGCTAATTTCTGTCACTGTAAATAATGCTTAAACCATTTTCTGCATTTGCAGATACTCATTACTGAGCATGGGTGAGAACACATATGATCAGGCTTCCCAAGATGATCTTCTTCTAGGTCCACTACCCCAGCCCTGTGCACACAGTGGCTGTATCAGTCTGTTTTCTGTTGCTTGTACCAGAATATCTGAAACTGGGTAATTTATAAAGAAATGAAATTTATTTCTTACCGTTTTTGAGACTGACGAGTCCACAGTCCAAGGGGAGCACCTGGTGAGGGCCTTCTCTATTCAGAGACCTATGGCAATGCAGGATGTCACATGGCAAGTATGGCAAGAGTTCTTTAACGTGCTCACTTGATCTCCTAATAAAGCCATGAATGTCATGCCCATGACAACTCACTAAACCATTAACCCATTACTCCACAAATCCATTCACAAGGGCATATTCATCATGATCCAATCACTGCTTAAACACCCCACCCCTCAACATTGCCATAGTCTGATTTCCCACCCTCTTAACACCATTACAATTTGGATCAAGCTTAAGTAAGTTTAGGGGGGACATTCAACCAGCAGCATTCCATCCCTGACCCCCCAAAACTCATGTTCTTCTCATATACAAATACATTCATGTCATCCTGATAGTCCCAAAGTCTTAACTTGTCCCAGCACCAATTCAAAAAGTTCAAAGTCTCCTCTGTGAAATTAGACAATTTATCTGCCTCCAAGACACAATGATCAGACAGGCATAAGAGAGAAGTCCTCATTCTTGCCTCATTTGGTTCTAAGCATGTCCAAAACCCAGCAGGGCAGACATTAAATCTTAAAGCTGGTGTATAATCTATCTTGACTCCATGTCTGGCATCTTCTCCACACTGGTGTGGGCATTGGACCTCTAAGACCTCAGACAGCCCAACTCCTGTAGCTTTCCTGGGTTCAGCCCACACTTCAGCTCTCCCAGGCTAGTGCTGCATGCTGGTATCTCTATAATTCTAGGGTCTCAGTGGTGGCCCTGCTCCCACAGCTCCACTAAACATGGCCTTGGTGGGGTTACTCTGTTGCAACTCCAAGCCCACATTTCCACTCAGTATTGCTCTAGTGAAGGCTCACTGAAGTTAGTCCACCCCTGTGACAGATCTTTTCCTGGGTCCCCAGGCTTTTCCATATATCCTTTGTAATCCGGGTGGAGGCTGGTATGCCTCCACAGCTCTGGCATTCTCTGAGCCTACAGACTTAACATCATGTAGATGTTGCCTAGTTTCCATCTTGTATTTTCCAAAGCACCAGGTCCAGCAGCCAATTTGACCACAACAAAAGGGGCAGAGGAAAGCTGTGCTGGAATACAGTGAGCAGCTACCCAAGGCCACCTTGGGCAACAAGTCTGTGGAGGGTGCTTCAGGCAAGTTCTCTGAAATCATTCTGTAGTCCTAGGTCTCTGAACTGTGATGGGAGGAGCAGCCTGGAAGATCTCCAAAGTGCCTTTGGGGTCTTTCTTCCATTCTCTTGACAATCCCTTCTTTCTGTACTAATCTCCTTAGCAGACAGTCACTGGGCTACACCCCTAGTTTCCTCTCTTGAACACACTTTTTCACTTTTTATGTAGCTAGACTAAGAGTTTTCAAATTTTTACCCCCTATTTCCCTTTTAATTATAAATTCTGCCTTTATATTATATTTTCCCAACATAACTCAGCATAGGTTGTTACAAGTATCCCCTGAGATGCCTGAACGTTTTGCTGCTTAGAAATTTATTCTGCCAAAGACTCTGATTTATCACTTTCAAGTTCCACATTCATAAATCCCTCAGGCATGTGCATAAGGCAGCCAATTTCTTTGCTAGTTCATAATAAGGGTGACCTTTTTCCCAGTTTCCAATAAGCTTCTCTTCATTTCCATCTGAGACCTCCTTAGAATGGTCTTTATTGTCCATATTTCTACCAGCATTCTGGTCAGCACATTTTAACCAGTCTCTGAGACATTCCAAACTTTCCCTGGCTGTCTTGTCTTCTAAGCACTCACCAGAGTCTTAGCTGTTTCTAGCCTACCTCCACCCATTACCCAGTTCCAAAGCTGTTTCCACATTTTCAGGTATTTTTTATTAGCAACACCCTGCTGCTGGTACCAATTTTCTGAATTAGTTTGTTTTCTGTTGCTTATAACAGAACACCTGAAACGGGGTAATTTATAAAGAAATCAAATTTGTTTCTTACAGTTTTGGAGGCAGGGGAGTACCTGATCCATGGGGAGCACCTGGTGAGGGCTATCTTCTTGGTGTGAAGAAGAGTCTCGTGGTAACGCAGGCAATCACATGGCTAGTATGGCAAGGGCTTCGTTCCTCATAAAGCCATAAGTGCCACTCCCATGACAAGCCACTAAACCATTAACCTGTTATTCCATGAATGGATTAATCCATTCATTAGGGTATAGTCATCATGATCCAATCTTTCAATACTGCCACAGTCTGATTTCCCACCGTTTTAACACTGTTACAATGTGTTCAACCTTCAGTGAGTTTGGGGAAGACATTTAATCCATAGCAGTGGCCTTCCCTCTTTCTCTACAGAGAAGTTCTTTAGGATAAGTACTTGAGCTTCTGGTATTTCAGCTTCCTTTTTCACTACTCTTGCCCTAGTTTTTATCCTCAAACTGGCTTTATTTCAAACAAATAAGAATTATTATCTCATTTTATTATTATAACTGACTGGCATGCTACATTAAAACCAGTATAAGAATCATTAAAATTTCTAAGTTTCTCTGAGTTTGGGTGATGGGGGACTAGGGAGGAGATACTTAAACAGTACTTGAGGTTAAATATTTTTATTCTGTCAAGGGAATCTAGTACAGGTATAATTAGTCTAATATGGGAAAGAAAGAAAGAAAAACAAAACAGCAAATTTTTCCTTGTAAGTTGGTTGAAGATATTAACAACCTTACTTCTGAATGTGACATTTTTCAGAGATCCAGTCTTCACTGAGCTTTGGCTAAAATTATTTTTATTTTTTTTCCTTTGTTACTACACAAAGGACCCATTATGTTCTAAATTGTGTCTCCTCTAAAATTCATATGTTGAAGCCATAGCTCCCAGTACCACAAAATGAGGTAATTAAGTTAAAATAAGATCATTAGAGTGGACCCTAATCCAATTGGATTGCTGTACCTATAAGAAGAGATAAGACACCAGAGATGTGCATGCATGTAGAGAAAAGGTCACTTGAGGAACAGCAAGAAAACTTAGTTTGCCATGTACAAGCCAACAAGAGAGACCTCAGGAGAAACCAACCCTGCTGACACCTTGATCTTGGACTTCCAGCCTCCAGAAGTGTGAGCAAATAAATTTCNAACCCTGCTGACACCTTGATCTTGGACTTCCAGCCTCCAGAAGTGTGAGCAAATAAATTTCTATTGCTTAAGCTAAACTGTCTGTGTTATTTTGTTATGGAAACCCTAGGAAATTAATGTAGAACCTAAGAAAGAAGAAATACTTTTTATAAAGTTTAAGGATCTTATAGATGTCTAATGTGACTTTAATAACAAAGATAAGAATTAATACAAAAGAAGTTTTTCATTTTGAGTCCGAGTCAATAAATTCCAAGAGAGGGACCCGTTTCCTCATTGAGAGGAACACTTTCTTCTTTTAGAAATGTTCTTCCCCTTGAATTAAAATATTCTCTTCTTTTTCTTGGAAGGATCATTTAAGTACACGTTCTCTCCTTTCGATGAAATTTACCTAAACACTTTATACACCAAAGCCAAACCCACAGCAGAAGCTTTCTCCAAGGATGCAGATTCTTGAGCAATTCTCATTAAACTTCCTACCCTAGTATCATAATAAAATCTTAGGACATACAAAATGAGGTAATTAAGTTAAAATAAGATCATTAGAGTGGACCCTAATCCAATTGGATTGCTGTACCTATAAGAAGAGATAAGACACCAGAGATGTGCATGCATGTAGAGAAAAGGTCACTTGAGGAACAGCAAGAAAACTTAGTTTGCCATGTACAAGCCAACAAGAGAGACCTCAGGAGAAACCAACCCTGCTGACACCTTGATCTTGGACTTCCAGCCTCCAGAAGTGTGAGCAAATAAATTTCAATTGCTTAAGCTAAACTGTCTGTGTTATTTTGTTATGGAAACCCTAGCAAATTAATGTAGAACCTAAGAAAGAAGAAATACTTTTTCTAAAGTTTAAGGATCTTATAGATGTCTAATGTGACTTTAATAACAAGGATAAGAATTAATACAAAAGAAGTTTTTCATTTTGAGTCCGAGTCAATAAATTCCAAGAGAGGGACCAGTTTCCTCATTAAGAGGAACACTTTCTTCTTTTAGAAATGTTCTTCCCCTTGAATTAAAATATTCTCTTCTTTTTCTTGGAAGGATCATTTAAGTACACGTTCTCTCCTTTTGATGAAATTTACCTAAACACTTTATACACCAAACCCAAACCCACAGCAGAAGCTTTCTCCAAGGGTGCAGATTCTTGAGCAATTTTCATTAAACTTCCTACCCTAGTATCATAATAAAATCTTAGGACAGATTTGCAAAATTGACTGGCAGTTTTCAGGTAATAAGACTTAATTATGTAAATAGGTACTAAAGGTTAAACTTGAAATCTGGAGTATTTAAGCCAATTTCCCCAGGAATAATTGAATCTTGGCTTTGTACAGAATCCTACTATCATGGCAAATTGAAAAATTTTATGAAGTTTACATGAAATCTAAAAGCCTCTTATATTTTTACAATCCCCTATCTCTTAGCTATTGTTATTATTTTATATTTTATTTAGTTTATTTCTTATCAATGTTGATAATGTTTGCTTTTCTATTACTATATGCCCTATCACAATTTGTGCATATTTTTCTTTGATAAATCCTTAAATCAAAAAAAGAAACTATTGCTTTAAAACTACTTCAGCATGCCAGCTTATTCTTAGAAAACCACAAGTGCATGTGCTGCTATCAACTTTCTCCAGTTAACCTCATCTCCTCCAGCTATAAGCCAATCTCTACTAAAATTGAGCATGGAATTGGCAAGCCTTTGTATTGAGGGGACAACAATACTGAAGTGTCTGTCCCTGGGATTATGAGCTACTTGTAGTTTTTCATTTTTAGCAGACCAAATGGTGAAGTTTAAATAATATCTTATGCCTCACCTCAGAGCTATGTTTTAAATCGGGTCATCATTAATTTACCAATAAAGTGCGTGATGAATCTAAGTTTATTTAAGCTTTGATAGAAAAGTCCAATGTAAAAGTAAAATGGTATGATTATTTACCTAATAACAACATATGAAATGCAATAATTTCAGCTGGAGTTTTCTTCACATTCCTTGAGAATTTCACTCTGGTAACTAAGTATCTTATGATCTAAACTATATTTCCAGATATCAAACTCAGGATTACAGCAGAGGAAGAGTTGAGGGGGAAAGGAGGACCTTGTGCCTCAACTGTTGTCACCAGAGTGTGTCAGGCAGGAAACTCACAATAGGAAAACTTTATCCTACAATTGATACAGTTTGCCCTAATATTTCTCTTTCAGTAGAGGAATCCCATGCTTAATGCTAACCTTACTTTTATCAACAACCCAGTAAACTAACATGAAAGCTTACTGGATGAACTCACTTTTTCAACAAAAAAGTCTAGTTGGTAATTTGAGTCCATATAGGGAATGGTGTATGGAATTGGTCACCTGTGAAGTGTCTTCTGGCTTGCAAGATGCCATCAAGGCTTTAGTTACTACTGACCCTACAGTGTATGCAGTTTCCATTTAGAGAATTGTTGCTTTAGGCATTAGCTTGGTATGCAGGAGGCCCTTGTAAAAATCACATACTGTGCACTCTTGGTTATTATGTCTTCACTATTAGTTATGTAATATTTTAGATGGAAGTAGAAAGGTCAGAGAAAAGCTAAAGTTGTTGCCAAGCCTGGAGAATGAGGGGGTATGATATGTAGCAATTATGGGGACAGCTTGGGGGAGCAGGCTGCCTAGTGTTAGGTCCCCACGAGAGAAAGAGAGACTCTACAAGAGGAGGTAATAAAACATAAATCAATATTTGCCAAGCGTGGGCACCAGTTGCAAAGTTTATAGTCAAATCATTAATCTGCTTTTTATGATATCTCCTATGAATCTGCTTTCCTTGTGCTACTCAATCCATGATTGTTCAATTTCCTGAATTCAGTGGCAGACTTGGCAACAGTGAGGTTTCCATACCCTTCTTCATGAAAATATCCCATTTTCAGGAGCTTTTAATGACATGTAGTTATTTCTGCTGTAATAGTCAGGCTGTAAGCATTGTCATTTAAGTACACGTTCTCTCCTTTCGATGAAATTTACCTAAACACTTTATACACCAAAGCCAAACCCACAGCAGAAGCTTTCTCCAAGGATGCAGATTCTTGAGCAATTCTCATTAAACTTCCTACCCTAGTATCATAATAAAATCTTAGGACATATTTGCAAAATTGACTGGCAGTTTTCAGGTAATAAGACTTAATTATGTAAATAGGTACTAAAGGTTAAACTTGAAATCTGGAGTATTTAAGCCAATTTCCCCAGGAATAATTGAATCTTGGCTTTGTACAGAATCCTACTATCATGGCAAATTGAAAAATTTTATGAAGTTTA
>NW_007729797.1:27581-38505 GCF_000696425.1 Galeopterus variegatus | reverse complement strand
AAAAGAAAAGAAAAAGATATTTTCAATCTATCTCTCTAGGCTCACCAAAAAGAAGACAAAGATGAGTTAACACCTCTGTCTCCCAAAGAAATGCAAGGTTTTGGAGTTTGGCAGATTTTGTGGGTGTGGGTGAAGAGACTAAATGGGTAGGACTTTGGTTCCTTCCAATTGCATGGATTTCTGATAGATCCAAATAGTATAATAAAACAGAGAAGGAAAGTTGCAGGTATCGTAATTCAAAAAATTGCCAAATGCCTCAGAGTCATTTGCAAAACTGTTGCAGTAGATCTTATGATAATTAACCATATTTGTTTCTCCTACAGCTTATTACATATAGAAGATGCAATTGAAATTCCTCTGCTGTGGGACTTAGGTGGAAATGAATTGTGCATGAAATTGGTTATTTGAGACTCAAGTGACAAATTGAGCTCTCAACCTAGAACCTGGAAGGAAATGAGTCATTTCTTTTATCGTTGCTTTTTTTGGTACATCATTATTCATTGATAGTAAACATTTTTGGACTTAAAGAACAAGCAGAAGATTGATTCAATAAAGCATTCAAGGGTCAAAAATATTCACTCTCCTAATATTCTATTCATTCTGTAATTGATCTCAAAATTTAGAGGTTGTTCAAACTTGCCCCTTGGATAATAGTTAATATCGAAAGCCAATAATTTTTTCTTCAAGAGCTTACACTAGTAAAAGACATCTTGAAGTTAAAAAGGAGCAATATGAACTGGATCTGAGGTCCAAACAGCGTTGCCAACAATTTTTAACATTTTGAAAGCAGAAAATCCTTTAGTCAGACTAGTATTAACCAAAGTTTGGCAAGCTGATAGTCTAATTGCTTCTCCCTCACGGTGAGGTTGGATGAGGTTTTAAAAGAGTGTGCATCTGGTATAAGACAATATAGCAAAGGCTGTCTTGTTTCATTCCCATCTGAAAGGTTCTTTTTAAATGTATGTTGAAAGTCACTTCAAGCTGTCATATAATTTGCATGGTCTTCTCTCACATGTAAGCAATCAATGTAATTCCCTGTTTTTCTGAGAATGCTGTAATAGGAAAATTTTCTTGGCAATGGCACTTCCTATATTCTCCGTGAGATTTGGGGGTTGGGGGAGGGGTGTGGAAAGTTAAACTTTGGCTTCCCCCAGAGAACTATATCTCTGACCATATAAAGCGTTCTCTTTAGCCAGTCTTCTTATATGTAAAGACTCACATGACACATCTGAAATAAACTTGCTACTTGTGTTCTATCTTTTGCATACTTAAAGATGTTTTGCTGTGTGTAATTACACATAATTTGGGACTCCTAAAACAGATTAATTGACCCCTAGCATTTTGACCCTGAGGACATTTTGATCCTGAAGATATACTTATTCCGGCAGGTATTTGAAAACTTGGTTCTTGACTTTCTGACATTTTCTGTGTCTGGGTGCTTCTCTCTATGTATCTCTTGATCATCTTCACTGTCTTTTCCGCTTTCTCTTTGTCTTTGCCTCTCTCGAGCTCTCTCTCTTTCAGACTCTGTTTTACATTATCACTTAAAATCTTCTCATGACAAAGTCAACCACAGTTATTCATGAAAAAGCATAGTAAACATCATTGGTAGAAATACACCTAATAACATAGAACCAACATGGTTATAACTTCATAGAGTTAAATTGGTCAGACAAATTAAACCTTTATGGCAAAACATAAATATTTCATATTTAATCTGGGGAAAATAGGCATGGTAGAAATAATGACCAGGAAAAAATTGAAATTATAATTTAAAAAATTAAAATTATTATTTTTAATTGGCAAAATGAAACAACTTAATGCAATGGATCGTCGTAAAATATAAATGTAAAACTAATCACAATGAAGTAAATTTTAGTAAAATAGAAAAACAAATAGAAAATAGTAGAAATCGTTAACTGTTCTGTGTAAAAGATTAATTAATTCATTCACTAAAGTTAATATATGTATTAGTTTTCTAGGACTGCCAGAACAAAGTACCACACAATCTGAGAGGCTTAAGAAACAGAAATTTATTGTCTCACATTTCCGGAGGCTGGAAGTCTGGGATCAAGGTGTCAGCAGGGTCAGTTCCTTCTGAGGACTGTGGGGGATGATCACTGCTGTGCCTTTTCCCCAGCTTCCAGGGGTTTGCTGGCCATCTTTGGTGTCCCTTGGCTTGAAGACACATCACCCTGAACTCTGCCTTGATCTTCCCATGGCGCTCTCCCTCTGTGTGTGTTTGTGTCCAAATTTCCCCCTTTTTCCTTCTCTTTTTTTCTCATATTGTCTTTCTTTTTTGTACTTTTTTCTTCTTTGGGGAGATTTAATCAGCTTTCTTTTTATGCTTTTTGTTTTGTTTTGTTTTGTTGTTTAATGTTAGCTAGCAGTTTTAATTTTGAAGAGCTTTTTCTAATTCCCTGATTATTCATTTGGTTGGTATCCAGTTCTTACATCAGATGCAATATCTTCTCCTAGCACTTACATAAGACTAATTATAGGATTTTTAAAGTTTTCCTCTGTTTCCTGAGTTGTCCATTTCATTTCTTTTTTTTTTTAACTGTTTTATTTGGGCTCTGTCTTTCAAGTTGAAGGTTTTCTCAAATACATGTGGGTCTTTGCCCTAATCTTTATTTTAAAGAGACAGGCAGTAAAAATCTGTTAGCTGGCATCTGGTTCCCACAAAGCCATATCCTTTTTTCACTGCAGGCTGAGAGACAGAATTCAGCTGTTGCTTGTCACTGGGTACTGCACCATCCTTTATCAGTTTCTTTAACCCTCCCTGTATCTCTGTAAATAGTCTCGTGTGTGTGTGTGTGTGTGTGTGTGTACATATTTGCTTTTAATTATTTTGTTTTTGCTTTTCAAAAAATAAATTGTACTGTAGATATTTAAGGTATACACCATGATGTTATGGGATATATATAGATAGTAAAAAGGTTACTATAGTGTGAAGCAAATTAACATATCATCATCTCACATAGTTATGGTTCCCATTTTTTTTGTTTTCAAGGTGAGAGCAGCAAAAATCTACTCACTTAACATGAATCCTAAATATAGTACAATTTTTTTGCTTATAGTTTTCATTTGCACACTAGATCTCTAGACTTGTTCATCCTCTATATCTGCTGCTTTGTATCATCTGACCTTCATCTCCCCATTTCTCCTCACCCACCCTGCCCCTGGTAACCACAGTTTTGTTCTCTATCTCTGTATATTTGATAGTTTTTTAGAATCCACGTATGTGAGATCATTCAATATTTTTCTTTCTGTGCATGACTTATTTCATTTAGCATAATGTCCTCCAGTCTTATCCAAGTGGTGGCAAATGGCAAAATCTAATTCTTTTTTAGGGTTGAATAATATTATATTCCACTATATATATGTACCACAGTTTCTTTATCCATTTGTTCATTGACAGACACTTTGGGTATTTCCATATCTTGCCTATTGTGAATAATGCTACAATGAACATGCAGGAATTTTAGATATTTTTACAAGTTGGCGATTTCATTTCCTTTGGGTATATGCACAGAATAGGGATTGTTGGATTGTATGATAGTTCTATTTTTAATTCCTTTAGAAACCTCTATACTGTTTTCCACAATGGCCATACCAGTCCGTACTTCCTCTAACAGTGTACAAGAGTTTCCTTTTCTCCCCACCCTCATCAACATTTATTATCTTTTGATTTTTTGATAACAGTCATCCTAATAGGTGTAAAGTGGTATCTCATAATGGTTTTGATTTGCATTTCCCTGATGATTAATGGTGTTGAGCATCTTTTTGTATACTTGTATGCCATTTTTATGTCTTCTTTGGAGAAATGTCTATTCAGCTTCTTTGCCCATTTTTTAATTGTGTTATTTGTTTGTCCACTATTGATTGTATGCATTCTTTGTAAAGTTTGGATATTAACCTTTTATCAGATATATGATTTACAAATATTTTTTCCCAATCAATAGGCTGCTGTTTCATATTGTTTATTGTTTCCTTTGCTGTGCAGAAGCTTTGTAGCTAGATGTACTCCCATTTATTCATTTTTGCTTTTGTGGCCTGAGCTTTTGGTGTAATCGCCAAAAAATCATTGCTAAGGCTAATATTAAATAGATTATCCACTATATTCTCTTCTAGGGGTTTTATAATTTCAGGTTGTGTATTTAGGCTTTTTATCCATTATGAGTTGATTTTTGTGTATGGTGTAAGATAAAGATCTAATATAATTCTTTGGCATGTGGAAATCCAGCTTTCCTGGCACCACTTACCTAATAGAATTTCCTTCCCCCACCTTCTTGGTTTCCTTCTCAAAAAGTAGTTAGCCATATATGTTTGGATTTATTTCTAGGATCTATATTTGGTTCAACTGATATATGTGTCTGTTTTTGTTCCAGTACCATACTGTTTTGATTACTATAGCTTTGTGATATAATTTTAAACCAGGGAGTGTGATGCCTCCAAATTTTCTTTTCTTTCTCAGAATTTTTTTGGGTATTTGGGTTTGTTATGATTTCAGACACATTTTGAGATTGTTTTTTTCTATTTCTGCAAAGAATTCCACTGGGATTTTGATAGGGATTGCATGAAATCTGTGCATTGCTTTGAATATGTACATTTTAACAATATCAATTTTTCTTATCCATGAGCATATTTTCATTTATTTGTTTCTTCTTCAGTTTCTTTCATCTATTTTTTATAGTTTTCACTGCGTAGATATTTAACGTCTTTGGTTAAATTTATTTCTTGGTTTTTGGGGTTTTTTTATGCTATTGTAAATGTGATTGTTTCCTTGACCTCTTTTTTTTTTTTTCCAGTTAGGTTGTTATTTGTGTGTAAAAATGCTGCTAATTTTTATATGTCTACTTTGTATCCTGAAACTTTACTGGATTCACTTATTAGTTCTAAGTTTTTTTTGTTTTGTTTTTCTTTGTTTTGTTGTGTGTGTGTGTGTGTGTGTGTGTGTGTGTGTGTGTGTGTGTGTGTGTAATCTTTGGATGTTTTTACATTTAGGATCATGTCATCTGCAAATTTTCTGATTTTCTCATTTGGATGACTTTTTTTTTCTCCTGTCTTATTGCTCTTGCTAGTGTTTTCAGTGCTATGTTGAATATAAGTGGCAAGAGTAGAAATCCTTGCCTCGTACTAGATCTTAGTGGAAATGCTTTCAGTTTTTCTCCATTAGTTATAATGTTAGCTGTGGGTTATTTTTAAATAAATTGTCTGTATTATGTTGAGAAACTTTCCTTCTATACTTAAACTGTTCAGAATTTTTATCAAAAAAGAATGATGGATTTTGTCAAATGCTTTTTCTACATCAATTGAGATGATCATATGGTTTTTATCTTTCAATCTCTTAATATAATTCTCTTTTATCTTACTGAATTTCCTTAAGATTATTTCTTTTCTGGTAGTTCATAAATTTCTGTTTCTTTGGAATCAGAAACTAGAGTAATATTTTGTTTTCTTTTGTTTTGTTATGTTTTCTTTCTTTGTCATTTTTCTTGTGTCCCAGCACTGTTGTCTGTACCTCTGGTGGTGCAATCACTCCTTTCAAATTTTGCAGAGTGGCTTTTATAGGGGAAGACTTTCACCTGTGGATGAGCCTGAATGTGCTGGTTGGATAGGGTACAGTGGCTCTGGTTCCATGTAGGTACAGTGGTTTCCCATCCATGTAGTTTCTTCAGTTGTGATCAACATGAGTGGTGACTGTGTGTGCCTCAGTGGTCTAAGTTGCAAGAGTTTTTGGCAGTGATGGTGGCTGCACAGGTTATCAGCACAAGAGTTTTAAGTATCCTACTGTCCTTATGTTCCTCATGGTGGGGAAACTCAGGTGAGGGGTTATTTCCTAGTGTTAGATCTGATATACCTCATAGGCAGCTATGACAGGACTGAGATCCAGGACACAGGTGTTCAGAGTAGCTGTAGACCCAGGTGTTTGGGCTCAAGGTCTTGTGAAACTACTGCAGCCCCTGGGACTTGTTGCACAATTGCAGCTATTCCCTGCTCCCCAGGTCCAGAGCCTCCAAAACACCCCTTCTTCCAGAGTCATGCCAGTGCTGTGCCCTGCTCTCCAGAGTCAGAACCACAGCAATTTATGACCCAGAACCAACAAGGCACTAGATATCCCACAGTGGTGACTCTGGACCCTAGGATGGTGAAACATGGCAGTAGCCCAGGCTCTGTGAGGCAGGGTACAGCAACAACAAGGACCCAGGAATGGCAAAATGTCACCATGGCTTGGGCCCTCGGGGGCAAGGAGCAGTGCAGCAATGATTCCACTGCCCAGAGAGGTGAGGTGCCTCGGCACTTTAGACTCAGGGGTGCTAGTTTAGTCATAGGTAGGCAGGGCACTGTGGTTGTTCAGCTTGGAGGGTGGATGGGCACAACTCAGCCAAGGCTCTGATTCCCTAGGACAAGAAGTGACATGTCCCCTTGGCCCCAGAAAGTGGGGTTAAACAGGCCAGTGAAGCCTCCAGACCTCTGGGGGATTGGAGCGGGGGATTGTGTCAGCTGTAGCACTGGGAGGTGCAACTGCTCTTTATGCCAGAGGCTCAGAGCCCTTGGGGAGCAAGGCACTGTCTCATCTGTAGCAGAGGAACTGGAGATGACTCCTCCAGTGTTCCAGAGACCTGAGGAACCTAAGGGGAGGGGCGCCACATCTGTTCTGAGGCCAGGTTTGCGACTGCTCTGGTAGTTAGAGGCTCTGAATTTCCCGAGGGCAGGGCACCACTTCAGCTCGTCCCTAATGGGAGGGTGCACCAGTGCCTGGGATGGGGAGATGAAAGCTTTGTGGTAGCTTAGCCCTAGGGCATAGGGCATCATAGGACCATCTTTGTGTGGGGATGGCTTGCTACCAGGTGGACATGGCGCAATGGTTCCTTAAGCCTCAGGAATGGAGAAATGCAATGGCTTCTGGCCACCAGAGCAGGACTCACTGTAGCAGTTGCTCTGGTTCCGACATGGTGCAGAGCAGTAGCATCATGGGCAGTGGTGTAGTGCCAGCCTCTCTTGGGGTAGCTCAGCTGTGGACTCTGGGGCACTCCCTCAGCTGTGCTCGGAGTCCGTGAGTCCTGCAGGAGCCTACAGAAGCAAAGACTGCAGGTGTCCACCATGGTAATAGGGCTGTTGGGGTCCACTTGTTGACCTTTTCCCAGCAGAGAAAAGTCCCTCCTGGCTTCTGAGCTGATCCTGAGTGTGTGGACAGACTGGTGAAGGTGAGATGTTTCCTTCCCTTCTCTATGTGGCCATCCCTGGTTTCTGTGTTCTACAGGATTTCTGCTGCTTCTTTGCTATTCTCTGTTGCTCTTGTTTAGTTATTTTGGTTGAAATGTAGTTGTTTCTTTGTGGGAGGGGAGGTGCTAGGAGCTTCCAGTTGGCCATCTTGCTGATGTCACCTTTAAATAGTCTCTTCTTGAAACTCTTTTCAATGATCTTAATGGCTGTGCTATCTGTCCTGCCACACTGGCCAATACAAAATATGCAACTTACCTCTCCCCTAGTTTCCAGAGTACTCTTTAAGCATATGTTGACTAAATCAGTTAATTCATAAGACAAATTTTCTTTGGTACCAGTTACTTCCCTTGTGAACCTAAGACCTATAGTACACATGTGCATTTTTCTGGAAAGGGGCCATAGATACCATCAGGACCTCATAAGGATTCATAATTTAAGCATTGTTAAAAATGACACCACTCCTTACCATTGTATTTATCTTTCTGGGATGTTACATCTGACATTTTGGTAGATAATATCTCCTGGCAAACATATAGTGGGTAATGGATGTATCACAACTCTTCTACAGGAGATACTGGTTTTATTTTAAAGATTCAAGAAAGAGGCTTTGACTTTTATGTTTTTGTGTATATCTGTTTTAAGAACATAACTTTAAAGTAATATTTCTTTCATTATAATAATCAGTATTTTCACAAAGTAAAATTTAATTGGACCAAAATTTTAGAAAATTTTATTTATTACACCATTTTCACATACATTTCCAAAATAGTATGATGCATACTGGCAACTATTTTATTCTTCATTTATAAACTGCATCTCCTTTTCTAAAGATTCATATGCCTGTAGCTTTAGGGATATGCAGAAATTGGAATTGGAATACAAAACCTTTGTATTTAAATCACGGGTTTTGTAGATATCATTTCACTATTTTCAATTATTTTTAAATTTTCAAAAAAAAATTCAATAATTATATCCGAGTATTTATAAATCATTGGCAGCCTGTAGCAAGTCAAAAGAAAAATTTTAAAGGGTTAAGTTATCTTCCAAGATAATTAGAGCAGCATCTCACCCTATAAACCAGCATGAAACAAATTCAAAACTAATGGACTAAGTCTCACAAGCATACTGTTTTTATTAACCGAGGAAGAACAGATATTCAAGATGTTTCAAAGTGACATAAGTAAAAGGCTATAGAAAAGGCAACATTTCCATTTGCAGAACTGACTTAATTTTCTTCATGTCTTGCTGTGCCTAATAGCTTCCATGATTATTGAAGGCAGGCAATTTGTACTGAGTGATGGGGAAACTTAAATATTAGAATATGAGCCAATTCCTTCCACTTAGACTTACGAATCTATGAACGAAATAAAGTGTATGTTTCTGGACATGTGGGAACTAATCATTATATAATATTCAGTGTCGTTTATTATTTATTTTTATTTATATTTAAAAATATTTTACGTTTTTAGCTGATAGATCTGTTACCTATTTCCAGTCTGTGTTCGTGCACCAGCCATGCTGCGGTGACATTATGATGCCTCCCAAGACTCTGTGGCGACCCAATTTTGGTAGTGCTCATTCCCTGAATTCTCCCCACAGCTCTTCAGTCTAGTTACTCCAGCCTACCCTCCTCTGAATCCATAGCCTTTGCTGTCTGTATTAGTCTGTTTCTGCTGCTTATAACAAAATACATGGAACTGGGTAATTTACAAAGAAAACGAAATTTATTGCTTACTGTTTCAGAGGCTAGGAAGCCCAAAGTCTAGGAAACACATCTGTTGAGGGTCTTGGTGGTGGCAACAGTGACCCAGAGATTTCACACGGCAGAAAATGGTGGGGCAGAGAAGAAGTAATTCCTCATGTGCTCTCCTTTTAATGCCCTCAGAACCACACCCCCGAACACCATTATTAACCCATTCGCTATGGCACGGTCCTACAATACAATCACCTATCCAAGGCCCCACCTTCCAATTACCATAATAGGATATGCCACCCTCTTTACATTGTCACAGTGGGGATTAAGCCTCGATGAGGTTGGGGGAAGGCGCCCGATCTACAGCACTACCTGTATCATCCATCTGTTAACCTTACCAAATATCTATCCTGAGACAAAATCATCACTTATCATGATGATCAATACATGACCAGGTAAACAGGGTGTGAAAGTAGAAAACCTATTAGACCAGACATTACATGATAGAGTCAGCCCATCATCTAATAACCATATCACTTGGGAAAGTCATTCAATTTCCTTGAATCTAAATTTGCTAATTTGTCGGAGAAGAGGCTCATATTGAAATTCTTACCTTAGGATGTGTGAAGGTTAAATGAAGAGAGTGAAAAAAAGACTTAAAATTGTAAGGTGCTATGTTATTTTAAGATATCCTTATCAAATATAGGGGTAATAATAGCTAACATATATTAAACATATGTCCCACACAAGCTCCTTTATGTTCATTATCTTCTGAAATCGTTACAAAGCCCTATAAAGTTAAGACTATTATTATGTCTATTTTACCGATGAAGAGTCTAAAGTATTTAGAAGTTAAGCAATAGACTCATGATCACACCATTAGGAAGTGATGGAACGAGGCTGTGAACCCAGGCAGCCTGGCTCCTGAGGCCAGTATGTTCTGTTGAATTCTGCTACATTACTTTCCATAAAGCTCAGTTAAAAGAAAAAAAAAATCTTCTTAGTCCTCTTGAGGCAGCACCATGTTCTAGACGAGCAATTCCACTATCATACCACTGGAAAATTATTCCCTCCATGCCTATCTTTAAAATCATGCGTTTTGGAGTTGCCTGGTACAACCTAGACAGCACTCGTAGACTGTTTCCCTGGTGATGAAACACTCCATGTAATTCTTGCCCTCTCCTTCCACTCCTCCCTAATAATGATAATTATTACGATAAGTGCAGATCACTCCCAGTGCATAAATGCCTTATCGTTATCTTTTGATGAGAAGTTATCATGGCAATTTCTTTGCAAATCTTGTAAACTAGGATCCTGTACTCTGACACCATGACATCCTCTGAATAACAGGTTTTTTCCTTCATGCTCAGGCTTAAAACTAATCGTTACAGTTTATAGCTTCTCGTTCTGTTTTCTTCCCAGTCCTAACTACCTAGGAATTAATTCAATTAGGCTGTTCATGTTAAGGTAAGACAATGAGGAACAGTCTGTTTAACTGTCATTCTAATTGATGGCATGAATTCTTTTTAAGGCTATTATGAAAAACATAAACTTCAAGAATTTATTTTATGTATAAGTATATCTAGAACTTACAATGATGAGAGAAATCTAAGAAGCCATGTTCAAAACGGCCTTACCCTTTATTGGCTCTGTGTCACTCTTTCATCTCTCCTGTGCAGTTTTTAAGGTTTCTTAATATTATCAATATTTGAGATTTCCAGAACTACTAAACATCTTCAAGGCAAACTCCTGAACAAAGTAACATGTGATGGGGTGTCTAATAGATTGAAAATTTTGTTGAACATAATTTGGGTTGATCAATTATGTTCAAAGGGGAAATAACAAGAGTTAACATTTGACTAATGACTGTCAGGTATGTACAGTACCTTGTTTAAATTCAAAGTTATGCCATGAAGTAGACATCATTGTTATCACTATTATACATTGAAATGAATGAGGCTTACAGAAGGTAAACAATTTCCATTGGTAGAGCTGGAATTC